>NC_090744.1:109403186-109408186 GCF_036898095.1 Palaemon carinicauda | reverse complement strand
TTTACAGATTCTCCTCTGTCCTCATACACCTGACAACACTGTGATTACTAGACAATTCTTCTTCGCCCAAGGGGTTAACTACTGCACTGTAATTGTTCAGTGGCTACTTTCCTCTTGGTAAGGGTAGAAGAGACTCTTTAGCTATGGTAAGCAGCTCTTCTAGGAGAAGGACACTCCAAAATCAAACCATTGTTCTCTAGTCTTGGGTAGTGCCATAGCCTCTGTACCATGGTCTTACACTGCCTTGGGTTGGCGTTCTCTTGCTTGAGGGTACACTCGGGCACACTTTTCTATCTAGTTCCTCTTCCTCTTGTTCTCTTAAAGTTTTTATTGTTTAAATAGGAAATATTTATTTGAATATTGTTACTATTCCTAAAATATCTTATTTTTCCTTATTTCCTTATTTCCTTTCCTCACTGGGCTATTTTCCCTGTTGGGGCCCCTGGCTTATAGCATCCTGCTTTTCCAACTAGGGTTGTAGCTTAGCATTTAATAATAATAATAATAATACCTCAATCAGTTTAAAAAAGGATTAACCCAACGTTTGAATTATTAGGGTCCAACGATTAATATATTTGATTGAGATCAAATTTAGTCATAACCGGAATGATCATGAGATTATAATTATATTTGTAAAGAAATATTGTCTATGTGAAGGGGATAAAAAACATATATATCTACCCCGTTACGTCAACACATACAGACGCAGACGAAGGTAATAATTTACTTAATAATTTCTTGATCGATGGATTTTGAAGGCCATGTATGCATTTGTGTATGTGTTGTATGTATTTATGTTAAAAGCGTAAAGCCGAGTAAATGTAGCTGATTAATAGTGGATAGAGAGAGAGAGAGAGAGAGAGAGAGAGAGAGAGAGAGAAAGTTCATGTTAAATACAACGAAGGGAATGAAGTGTTAAGAGAAATAATTACAACAGGAGTACTTTCTCCTCTCCTGTTGCAATTATTTCTCTTAACACTTCATTCCCTTCGTTGCATTTAACATGAACTTTCTCTCTCTCTCTCTCTCTCTCTCTCTCTCTCTCTCTCTCTTTTCCATTTACAAATTATAAGCAATGTCTTCTGATGCCTTATTAGGCTACAATTTTCTCTACGTCTTTTTGCTTATCGAGATAACAAGACTCAGAGAAATACACAGATAAGGAGAGAGAGAGAGAGAGAGAGAGAGAGAGAGAGAGAGAGAATATACACCTTTTGTCATTTTTTCTCTCAACACTTCATTCCCTTCGTTGCATTTAACATGAACTTTTCTCTCTCTCTCTCTCTCTCTCTCTCTCTCTCTCTCTGTCTTTTCCAATTACAACTTATAAGCAATGTTTACGTTTTTTTTACTTATCGAGATAACAAGACCCAGAGAAATAAACAAATAGATATAAGGAGAGAGAGAGAGAGAGAGAGAGAGAGAGAGAGAGAGAGAGTACCTGATCAAAAAGGATGTCGATCGAACATCATATTATCCGCTCTTAGAATTTTACATTGCATAATGGTATACAGAAATACAAAGCACTAATTAACCATCTTTTCTTCGAGGATTCTTTCGTCAATCCTGTATCGTACCAGTTAAGCAGCTAAACTGAACACAGTCATACTTAGTAATAGATTACCTGACAGAGAGGATTAGTTTACTGTGAACCAAATAATCTAATTACATCTCATATCTGATTCCTGATAAGTAGAGAAAATTTCAGTAAAAAAAAAAAAACTATATGTAGAACATTCTGGCATCTGTCCTTTCTACATATAAAGCAGACAATTCAAATTAAGTATACTTAATAATAAATCATCTGACAGAGAAGATTAGTTAACTGTGAACCAAACCATCTTTTTGTATTTTATATCTGGGTCCTGATAAGTGGAGAAAATTTTAGCCAATAGAAATTGTATTTGGCGCTTTCTGGCATCTGCCACTTCACTTGCAGAAACACAGTCCAAAGTATTAAAAGCATCAGATAAGAAGTCGACATAAGAATCTAATACCTGAATAGAAAGAAGCAATCAGTACTTTAAAGCAGACGAGAAAAGAGCCTGTTAGCGGTATTCACATAAATCGTTTACATTTACAAACTACTGCCATTTCGATTTCTTTAAACACCGCCACATTTTTTTTAAGTAAGTATTTTCAGATCTATGTTAAATGGTCTCACTGTTTTACATGATGGAAATGAACTAGAAAATATATATTTTACCACAGTTTGTAAGTAGGAGTAGTTCATCTATCACAGTACGTTTGCCTATATGCATGTTTACACAAACATACTCAAACAGATATATATATATATATATATAAATATATATATATCAAACACGCACACACACACGCACACACACACACACACATATATATATATATATATACATATATATATATATATACATACCTACTTCCTATATTTATATATATATATATACATACAAACACACACACACACACATATATATATATATATATGTATGTATATATAAATGTGTGTATATATATATATATATATGTATATACATATATATATATATATATGTATATATATATATGTATATATATGTGTGTATATATATATATATATGTGTATCATATATATGTATATATATATATATATAATATCCTCAGCAGCATCATCATCTGTTATTCTCAATTTCCATCTATCGTCCGTCATTCTCATTATATGTCCTGCACATATCCATTTCTTTTTCTTGCATGTTGCTAGAATATCCTCTGCTTTAGTTTCCTCTCGTATCGTGTTGCTCTTTTTCTGTCTTTTAGTGTTATCCCCGTCATTATTCTTCCCATAGCTATTTGAGTTGTAACTACATTATGTTCTAAGGCTTTAGTAAGACTCCAAGTTTCTGTTGCCTAAGTTAATACTGCTAGGACTCGTGTCCTGTGGAAACACTTACCGACTGTCCTAAGAAAGTATATTCATCAACAATCTGTAGAGGCTCGTCCATAACTTTTATTTGTTGTCTCTGCATTTTCAGTGAACATTCTCAGTTAAACTCATATTCATTTCCAGTCCTACATTTCTGTTTTCTCTATTCAAATCTTCCATCATCTCTTGTAATTCCTCCCATGATTCACTAAACACAACTATGTCATCTGCGAATAAGATGCTGAGGTATTCTCCATTAATATTAATCCCTACTTTTTCCCAATCTAAATTCTTAAAAACTTCTAGGCAAGCTGTAAATGATTTAGAGCAGATGGGGTCTTCCTGTCTAACTCCTTTTTCTATCGGAATTTTCTCATTATCTTTATGCAGTTTTAGCATTGCTGTACTTCTTGTATAGATATCTTCAAGTGTTTTAACAAAGGATTCTTCTATTCCTGGGATTTTGAATGGTTTTCATTACTGTTGATGTTTTGACAGAATCAAAAGCTTTCTCATAGTCTATAAATATCATACATTTTCCATCAGCTGGTTAATTACATGGATATGGCTAGTCGTTGAATACCCACTTCTAAAGCCTGCCTGCTCACTGAGTAGATTAAAATCTAGCTGTCTTTCCATTCCTCCTAATATGTTCTTTGTAAATGATTTATATATTAAGTAGAGTAGACTTATTGGGCGGTAATTTTTAGGGTCTTTTGTGTCTTTCTTTTTGGTAATTAGTATAATAATGAAGTGTTTCCAACCTGTAGTTATAGAGCATTCCTGCAGACATTTCGTGTAGAGTTCAGCCAGTTTTACTACGATTAAATCTCCTCCATCTATTATTTAATCAATTGTTATATTTATGTGTGTATATAATATATATATATATATATATATATATATATATAAAACTTATTTCTTACGGTATACAAAAGCAATGAGTGATTTACATTCTTCCTTGAAAATATTTCTGGTTTTCCAAATACGGTTGCTGCTTACCTTCTAATAATAATAATAATAATAATAATAATAATAATAATAATAATAATAATAATAATAATAATAATAATAATAATAATAATAATAATAATAATAATAATATCTTGGAATTAGACTCTTTTAAGCAGAGTTCGTTGAAGATTATTGCTGCCTCAGTGGCATTTATCTTGTGATAGAGCTGCTCAATCAATCTGATTTTTCCTCTGTCATCAGTAACTGCTCTGTTGGTCATGGGTAGGTGGGAAAGCAAAATGCATTGAAAAATTTTAAGATTTTACTAAAACTTTACTAAAAGTAAATTGTCAAATACAAAGTATAAATGGGTTCAGCTACTGCAAAGTGCCAGAGAATGCCAGGTGTCTCCTCTCATCTTCAGGCAAGATGAGGGTAGATGTAGATAGGGCCGGCTCTATTTATACGGTCAAGTTGGCCACTGATCACTGCTTTGTCCCTGTGAGGAAAGGCCGTAGTGAGTCTGGGATGGAGCTGCTCTCTCCTTGACTGAAATGCTCGCCAAGAGGGGATCCATCACAGTCAGGCTGCTACTAAGCTCACGGTCGTCGGAGTTAAGAAGGGACCAAGCAGGTCCAGGCAGTGCTCACTGTGCTGCGTACCGATTGGTCAGGTGTTCTGCTGATCAGAGTCCATGTTCAGTGATTCCCGAGCTATTTCCTGTTGGCTGAGGCACTCTCTGGGAGAGTCTCATTAACATGCATGCTGTCCGGTCGCTGATCGTCGCCATGTTCGTCTATATTGGTGAGAGATTGGGTGGTGTTCCTATAACAGGAGGGGAGGAGCAACATCTCTTGAATCATGTAAAGGTTCATCTTTTTCTGGTGGATGAGCAAAGCCTCCAGGATCCTGAACCTTCTGGCGTCTGGGTTGTTGCCAGTAAATGCAGTATTCATGGTGATATCCTCACGTTTGATGCACTTTTTGGGCAACAGGAATTGGTGCATCTTAATACCTCCTTGTTGAATGGGGCAGAACAATGGCTACTCCAACAAGGACGTTAACCGAGAGATCAAACGTGCTATGAATCATTTGTATAAAACTGAGCCCAACAGCTACAGCAATACTTCCAAAGTCAACCTTTACTACAGGGGAATTATGC
>NC_090744.1:109395686-109398186 GCF_036898095.1 Palaemon carinicauda | reverse complement strand
TCCAAATTCTGTCACTAGTCGGTCAAGCTTCTCTTCTGTGTCTGCTACCAGTACAGTATCATCCGCAAACAACAACTGATTTACCTCCCATTCATGATCATTCTCGCCTACCAGTTTTAATCCTCGTCCAAGCACTCGAGCATTCAACCTCTCTCACCACTCCATCAACATACAAGTTAAACAACCACGGCGACATCACACATCCCTGTCTCAGCCCCACTCTCACCGGAAACCAATCACTCACTTCATTTCCTATTCTAACATACGCTTTACTACCTTTGTAGAAACTTTTCACTGCTTGCAACAACCTTCCATCAACTCCATATAACCTCATCACATTCCACATTGCTTCCCTATCAACTCTATCATATGCTTTCTCCAGATCCATAAACGCAACCTACACCTCCTTACCTTTTGCTAAATATTTCTCGCATATCTACCTAACTGTAAAAATCTGATTCATATAACCTCTACCTCTTCTAAAACCACCCTGTACTTCCAAGATTGCATTCTCTGCTTTATCCTTAATTCTATTAATCATTACTCTACCATACACTTTTCCAACTACACTCAACAAACTAATACCTCTTGAATTACAACACGCATGCACATCTCCCTTACCCTTATATAGTGGTACAATACATGCACAAACCCAATCCACTGGTACCATTGACAACACAAAACACATATTAAACAATCTCACCAACCATTCAAGTACAGTCTCACCCCCTTCCTTTAACATCTCAGCTTTCACACCATCCATACCAGATGCTTTTCCTACTCTCGTTTCATCTAGTGCTCTCCTCACTTCCTCTATTGTAATCTCTCTCTCATTCTCATCTCCCATCACTGGCACCTCAACACCTGGAACAGCAATTATATCTGCCTCCCTATTATCCTCAACATTCAGCAAACTTTCAAAATATTCCGCCCACCTTTTCCTTGCCTCCACTCCTTTTAACAACCTTCCATTTCCATCTCTCACTGTCTCTTCAATTCTTGCGCCAGCCTTCCTTACTCTCTTCACTTCTTTCCAAACCTTTTTCTTATTCTCTTCATATGACTGACCCAATCCCTGACCCCACCTCAGGTCAGCTGCCCTCTTTGCCTCACGTACCTTGCGTTTTACTTCCACATTTTTATCTCTATATTTTTCATACTTCTCTATATTATTACTCTGCAGCCATTCTTCAAAAGCCCTCTTTTTCTCTTCCACTTTTACCTTCACTCCTTCATTCCACCATTCACTGCCCTTCCTCATGCTGCCTCCAACAACCTTCTTGCCACATACATCACTTGCAATCCCAACAAAATTTTCTTTTGGTAACTTCCACTCCTTCTCTAAATTACCAGTTTCTCTTATTCTCACCTCGTCATATGCCATTTTCAACCTTTCCTGATATTTACTTTTTACCCCCGGTATTATTAGCTCTTCAACCCTCACTAGCTCCCTTTTACATCCACCTACTCTATTCCCCCACTCTTTTGCTACAACTAATTTTCCTTCCACCAAAAAATGATCAGACATACCGTTAGCCATACCCCTAAACACGTGCACGTCTTTCAATCTTCCAAAACATTCTTTTAGTTATCAACACATAATCCATTAATGCCCTTTCTACTACTCTTCCATTTGCCACTCTTACCCATGTATACTTATTTTTATCTTTCTTTTTAAAAAAGCTAGCACTTATTACCATCTATTGTTCAACACACATATCCACCAGTCTTTCACCACTCTCATTTTCACCGGGTACGCCATACTTCCCAATGACACTTTCTACCTCTCCAGCGCCCACTCTAGCATTTAAGTCACCCATGACAACTACATAATTCCTTCTACCCAGTCCTTCTACACACCTAGTTAATTCATTCCAGAACTCATTCCGCTCCTCTTCACTTTTCTCACTACCTGGCCCATACGCACTGACAAACGCCCAACATTCCCTACCCAACCTAACCCTTACCCACATTAACCTAGATGATATCTCCTTCTATTCCACTACTTTACCTGTCATCCATTCACTCAGCAATAACGCCACTCCCTCTCTCGCTCTTCCCCTTTCAATCCCAGACACTCTATCAGACATTTCACCAAACATATATTATTATTATTATTATTACTTACTAAACTACAACCCTAGTTGGAAAAGCAGTATGCTATAAGCCCAGGGGCTCCAACAGGGAAAATAGCTCAGTGCGGAAAGGAAAAAAGGAAAATAAAATATTCTAAGAAGAGTAACAACAATAAATATCTCCTATATAAACTAGGAAACTTTAACAAAACAAGAGGAAGAGAAATAAGATAGGAGAGTGTGCTCGAGTGTACCCTCAAGCAAGAGAACTCTAACCCTAGACGGTGAAAGGCCATGGTACAGAGGCTATGGCACTACCCAAGACTAGAGAACAGTGGTTTGATTTTGGAGTGTCCTTCTCCTAGAAGAGCTGCTTACCATAGCTAAAGAGTCTCTTCTACCCTTACCAAGAGGAAAGTGGCACT
>NC_090744.1:109370686-109378186 GCF_036898095.1 Palaemon carinicauda | reverse complement strand
TCTCGGGACTGTTTTTACTTTTTTCCTTTTCAGTTTCGTTATATGAAGCGTAGATGGGGAACATAAAAAGGGCGAAAGAGTTCTCTTGCTTGAGGGTACACTCGAGCACACTATTCTATCCTATTTCTCTTCCTCTTGTTATTTTGAAGTTTTCATCCTATTGTTATTTTGAAGTTTTTATAGTTTATATATGAAAGATTTATTTCAATGTTATAATTGTCCTTAAATTTCTCTTGTATTTTATTTTCCTTATTTCTTTTCCCCATTGGGCTATTTTCCCTTTTGGAGCCCTTGGGCTTATAGCATCCTGCTTTTCCAACTAGGGGTGTAGCTTTGCAAATAATAATAATAATAATAATAATAATAATAATAAAAGAGAACGTAATGTATTTTGGTTATATGTACACGAATATAAGAAGATTACGCAGTATAAGACAAGAAAATGAGCTCTCTCTCTCTCTCTCTCTCTCTCTCTCTCTCCTCTCTCTCTCTCTCTCTCTCTCTCTCTCTCTCTCTCTCTCGACCCTTTACTGAGTTCTTTTAGGTCTTCACATGAGAGCTGCACTACCATCTTACCTTTCTGATTTTTTCTTAAGCTGATCAGGGTCAGGCAAAAGAAGAGAGTACCAATAAGTTTCAAAATTTATTTAAAATCTTAGAGAATAATCGCTCTTAGATCTAGGATTTTGTATGAGCCCTTGCTGTCCAGGTCTTTGCTATGACTACTTTGCTTTAACTGTTTTTTTTTTTTTTCTAATTTAGATTCTACAAGTGTTCAATTGCAAAATCAATTTTGGGGAAAATAGCACTGCGCTAGGGATTCTGAGGCTGATGAAGTGAAACTGGGGTGAACATTGCAGTTACGATATGAATTAAAAGTCAAAAGAGGTTGGTAACAATATCGGAGAAGAAACGAAGCTGGAATGAAGGTTAAATAGGATATAAAACAGGTTTTTTATCCGATAGGAAAGGTGAGTGAAAGAAGAATGGTGGCAGTTGTCTAGCTAACCACGATAGAGAATAGTTTGGAAAGTTAAGTATTATTAAGTGTGTAGTGTAAAGTGGAGATTTGCCACAATTTCCTTTATATAAAGGTACATTTCCTTCTATGGTCTTAAAGATAGCATAGTATGATAATTGCTTGTGTTTATAGAGGTACATTTTTCCTTCTGTGGTCTTAAAGATAGCATAGTACGATAATTGCTTGTGTTTATAGAGGTACATTTTCCTTCTATGGTCTTAAAGATAGCATAGTATGATAATTGCTTGTGTTTAAAGGTACATTTTCCTTCTATGGTCTTAAAGATAGCATAGTAATGATAATTGCTTGTGTTCATAAATTTTCCTTCTATGGTCTTAAAGATAGCATAGTATGATAATTGCTTGTGTTTATAGAGGTACATTTTCCTTCTATGGTCTTAAAGATAGCATAGTACGATAATTGCTTGTGTTTATAGAGGTACATTTTCCTTCTATGGTCTTAAAGATAGCATAGTATGATAATTGCTTGTGTTTAAAGGTACATTTTCCTTCTATGGTCTTAAAGATAGCATAGTATGATAATTGCTTGTGTTCATAAATTTTCCTTCTATGGTCTTAAAGATAGCATAGTATGATAATTGCTTGTGTTCATAAATTTTCCTTCTATGGTCTTAAAGATAGCATAGTATGATAATTGCTTGTGTTCATACATTTTCCTTCTATGGTCTTAAAGATAGCATAGTATGATAATTGCTTGTGTTCATAAATTTTCCTTCTATGGTCTTAAAGATAGCATAGTATGATAATTGCTTGTGTTCATACATTTTCCTTCTATGGTCTTAAAGATAGCATAGTATGATAATTGCTTGTATTCATACATTTTCCTTCTATGGTCTTAAAGATAGCATAGTATAATAATTGCTTGTGTTTATAAAGGTACATTTTCCTTCTATGGTCTTAAAGTTAACATAGCATAATTGCTTGTGTTTATAGAGGTACATTTTCCTTCTATAGTCTTGAAGTTAACATAGCATAATTGCTTGTTTTTCCATACAATTTTTGTTTTCCGATATTCTTAGCCACTGGCGTAGCATTTCTGATGCTGAAGTTGATCCTGTCGATTTTCCTATCAAGTTCTTATATCTTCCACTGTCTTGGGTTAGAGTTCTCTTGCTTGGGGGTGCACTCGGGCACACAATTCTATCTAATTTCTCTTCCTCTTGTTTTGTTAAAGTTTTTATAGTATATATACGGAATATCTATTTTAATGTTGTTGCTGTTCTTAAAATATTTTATTTATCAATGTTTGGCTTTCCTCACTGGGCTATTTTCCCTGTTTGGGCCCCAGGCTTATAGCATCCTGCTTTTCCAACTAGGGTTGTATCTTAGCAAGTAATAATAATAATAATAATAATAATAATAATAATAATAATAATAATAATAATAATAATCTTCTAGGTGGAGACATTGGTTATTGCTTGCTTGCTTGTTAGATTGTCCCAGCCTTGTGATGGACACAGGCTCTTGCGTTTGGGGGAGTTTGAGATAGGGTTAATTCTCCTTCAATTGTACGACAGTTTCAGATTTGGGGGCCATTTCCTAAAAGAATTATTTCATTTTTTTTTCTGCTATGTAACGTTGCCCTGATCTGCAGCAGGCGACTTCTGTTTGTTTCTCTGTTAACTATTCTTAAATATTGTTGTATTCTGGTCTGTTTCATTTAATCTATTTTTATTTCATAGTTCATTCTTTACAACTTAGTTAATTTTACGCACTGGGCTGTATTCCCTCTGGGTCATTAAGCTCGTAGTGTTAAGAATTTCCCAGCTTGCTTGACATGTAATAATGATAGTAATATCAATTAGCTACTTTTCCTTGTCATTATGGGCTCACTTGTTTTTGATCGTCAGAGAGAGAGAGAGAGAGAGGAGAGAGAGAGAGAGAGAGAGGAGAGAGAGAGAGAGAGAGAGAGAGAGAGAGAGACCACAATAATTTTCGACTGCGTAATCCTCTTTTACGCATGTAATATGTAGCCAAAATTCCCTGCTTTCTCTTATGACTTTTTATGTCTCTTATCTAAGCTTCATATAACAAAACAGGAAAAGAAAAACCTCTAATAAAAAAAAAAAGGCAAAAAAAGTTTCGGAGGAAATCGAGTTGCAATGTATTATTAAGTAGTAAACTTCCATGTTTCATTTCTATCACGCGTTCGTTGCATGGAGACAGAGGGGGGCAAAGGATACAGGAAGGATGGGGACGGGGGGTAAAGTTGTGTCCCGGGTGTTGGGGGGATGCCAGAGAGGGGAGAGAGGAGAGAGAGAGAGAGAGAGAGGAGAGGGAGAGAGAGAGAGAGAGGATGTCTGCTGCCAAAGGCATGAGAAGCAACTGCAATCACGTTTCCATTTATTTGTTATCATCGTTGCTACGGAGACATTTTAATAATTGAAGTCATTTAAAGAGAGCAGATACATCAGTAATGATATCTTTACTGACGGTGAATTTTTCAATGAGGTAATTCCAAAGCATGAGAGAGAGAGAGAGAGAGAGAGAGAGAGAGAGAGAGAGAGAGAGAGAGAGAGAGAGAGAGAGAGAGAGAGAGAATTTTCTCCACCGTCACATGGCCACAATTGCGGCCTGCGCCGCCCCATCGCCCAAGTGGCCAAAAGGACACCATAAGTTTGGGTGTTCAGCTGAACACATGGCCGAGTGACTTGGCGCCTCTTTCTCTAAATATCCTTTAGAGGACTACGTACATTTCCCATTATTCAAGGCCATGAATGTACCTTTATATGAATAAAATTCATTCGAGATAAATGTATCTTTGAATGAATAAAAGTCATCCAAGACCATAACAAGAAAAATATACCTTTAAATGAATAATATGTTGATTAAACCACTTCACATTACTCCTACCAATACTTGACTTTCCAAACTGCTCCCTACCATGGTTAGTTGGATAAATGTTATTCTTCATCCATCTTCCCTCTCAGCTAAAAACAATATTGATATTTATTTACACGAGTAGAATTAACCTCGGCAATGGTCATCATAGCGGATTTTATTAAATGGATATTATGGATGGGAAGACACTTAGGATTCTTTTCAAGTACTAACCCGCAATTACTTAAATATATTAAATGTAGTATAATAAATACGTTCATTTTTAATAGAATAGGATTTAAAACTTTTATTAAAAAAAGTATTCAGGAGACGATATTTTTTTTTATTTAAAAACATTTAGCATGATTCAGTTTAAAATTGCAATTGTGAAAGCAGTATATGTAAAATGAAATAAAAAATATTCACGTAAATATGCAATGATGTATATGTTATAAATTGTAAGATGCAAATGTATATTTCATAAAAATAAATGCTAATTTTTGTCTGCATCACTATTTTAAGCAAAAACTATCCATTTCATTGTTTTTTTTTTTTTTTACGGTATCGTCTTACTATCGTCATGTTTGTTTTCTTATTTCTTTACTCTTTGAATATTCTTAGTTTGTCTCATTTACTGAAATTCTATTTTACCTTCTTTGGTGTCCATACCTTATAAACTTTACATTTTCAGAATAGAACGTGAAGTCTAATATTTAATTTACTTCATCTCCTTTTATAACGAATTCTCTTTTCATTTTGCAAAGGAAAAAAAAAATCTTGAAGAAGGTAAATAACACACGCTATAAACTACCAATAAAGTCTTAATAGTCATTTTCTTTATTATACCTAGTGTCATTTGTCATTGAGAGAGAGAGAGAGAGAGAGAGAGAGAGAGAGAGAGAGAGAGAGAGAGAGAGAGAGAGAGAGAATAATAACACATTATAAACTAACATAAAAGTCTTATAAGTCATTTTCTTTATTATACCTAGAGTGTCAGTTGTCATTGAGAGAGAGAGAGAGAGGAGAGAGAGAGAAGAGAGAGAGAGAGAGAGAGAGAGAGAGAGAGAATAATAACACATTATAAACTAACATAAAAGTCTTATAAGTCATTTTCTTTATTATACCTAGAGTGTCAGTTGTCATTGAGAGAGAGAGAGAGAGAGAGAGAGAGAGAGAGAGAGAGAGAGAGAGAGAGAGTATAATAACAATAAACTAACAAAAGCAACTTTCTTTATAAAAACCTAAAGTATCAGTTCTCATTGAGAGAGAGAGAGAGAGAGAGAGAGAGAGAGAGAGAGAGAGGAGAGAGAGAGAGAGAGAGAGAGAGAGAGAGAGAGAGGGAGAGAGAATAATAACATTAAAAACTAATTTAAAAGTCTTACTCATGTCCTTTAATATGCCTAGAGTTTCAGTTGTCATAAGAGAGAGAGAGAGAGAGAGAGAGAGAGAGGAGAGAGAGAGAGAGAGAGAGAGAGAGAGAGAGAGAGAGAATGGAAAACGAAAGAGAAGTACTTCCTTCAACCGGCCCGATACAAGGCGAAACTTTCGCCGTCCATGACACGCATACGAGTACGAAGGAAAAAACAAAACAGTAAGGCAAAAAGAAAAAAGAGCGAAAGAGGAGAGAAAATCCGCGGGCGTGGTTGAAGGAGGCGGGCCGGGGTGGTGATGGCGTTACGTGAGGGCAACAGGAGCTCATAAGGACGGGGTCGCACGTGCACACCCCAATTACCTCTGCCCTTGGAAGAGCGCGCTCTTTCGACAGAGGCCCATAAGATCCAGGAGTTGCTTCGCCGCTAGGACGCTTCCCGCCTAACTGGGATTTTGGCGCGCGGATAGACCGGAGTCCTTTCTTTAACCTCCCACACCCTCCCTCCCTCCCTCCCTGTCTTTGCGCGTATGAAAGACCTTTCCTTTAACCTTCTAACTGCGCCTCAACTGATATAGGGGTTTTATTATCTTCCTATTATGCTTTAGTACTTTATTTACATGTTATTATGCGTTTCCTTAAATTGATGATGGTACTATCCTTATATAGATGATAAAAGCAGCCTTTGTTTTAGATTATAACCTTCCAATTTCATCTAATGATAATTCCAACTGCAAATCTTGGTGCATATCTCATTCGAATATTTCAAAAGCACAAGTAAAACTTTTATTTTCTAACGAGTAAGTTAAAATAAAGTTATCTGAAGTTGAATTTCTATATCCACCTTTAAATTTTTTGGATGAGACTATTTGAAAGAATTGAGCTTTTCAAAATTTTGTGGAATCAAAGTTACAGTTTAAGGCACGAAAATCTATTCTTAAAGAAATAACAACAAATGATAGCAAATAAGTGTTAATAAATTATGCACTGCATGCAAGCAACACAAGACTTGCAGTTCATTTGAGCTTTGTGTGTATATATATATATACATATATATATATATATACATATATATATATATATATATTATATATATATATATATAATATATATATATCTATATATATATATTATATATATATATATATATATATATATAATGTTGCTCATAGAAGACGTCTAACACCAGTATAACCCACGTAGAACACACACACATTCACAAAATGAGTCCATCGTTGTTAAGATGAGATCAGAAGATAACCAAATTTATTTTTTCTTCTATTTTTAGAGATTGATTCGTCTCCTTTTACCCGCTAGAACTCGGTCCATCTCTACTCGCCCCATCTCGTCGTGTTCAGAATGACCTACTGAATAAACTCCCGAAATTTCATTAGGCCCATTGAGAAAATAATAGGCCCTATAATGAAATTACATTACAAGAACAGCCCAGCAAACTCGCAACAACCGTGAATATAGGAGAAATATTCTTCACATTATTACGCACGTGTAGACACACCATCACCACCAGTCTACACTACACAGTACGAACGGAGAGAGAGAAAGAGAGAGAGAGAGTAACAAGAGACTGCGAACGCACTAACTAACCTGAACCACGTTACCGTCCGTGGCCCGCCAGCGGCCTCCATCACGCCCCCGGGACCGTTTAGATGTATGGTGTCAAGTTTGCATTTATTCATTCATT
This sequence comes from Palaemon carinicauda, assembly GCF_036898095.1. Taxonomy (NCBI): domain Eukaryota; kingdom Metazoa; phylum Arthropoda; class Malacostraca; order Decapoda; family Palaemonidae; genus Palaemon; species Palaemon carinicauda. The sequence goes on along the minus strand of NC_090744.1, from coordinate 109,371,254 downwards.
TTCCAGCTGATTTTTACGGTTTTATTATATTTTTCAATCATTGTTTTCGTGAGAATTAATCCTATGAAAAGCTATCCATTGGGGATATCAAGTCTGCTAAGTTTATTTTATAGTACCCGAAACACTCGTTGTCTACTCTATAATCCACATTTTTCTAATAATATAAATGAAAATTAATCAAATAGGAGACCTGAATAAATTTGTATTTAATTTGCGTAAAATTAAGTCATGATATTGTTCTTAAAATCAATTTGTCGTAAAAATGAAAGTTTTCCTCCTTTCGATGGCGTTTCTTTCCCAAGAGATTTCTGGCATCTCCTCTCTCTCTCTCTCTCTCTCCCTCCTCTCTCGTCTCTCTCTCTCCTCTCTCTCTCTCTCTCCTCTCTTTTACCGAAAGTCTCGTGGCAACTATACCAACTACGGTGGTTCAATTGCCCTAATCTGCCCAACAGTATTGCATAAGGAAAGGTGTTCTCTCATATACGCGAAAATCCTAAACTTAATTTTAACGATTAATGAAGGAGATAATGAACATCTCTTTCGAGAATAGACTACAAATTCATTATTT
>NC_090744.1:109363257-109365757 GCF_036898095.1 Palaemon carinicauda | reverse complement strand
TTCCAACAGTGCATCATAAGGGTCGTTGTTCATGAATACTACGGGGAGGCCTTAAAATTAACGTTTTCTATGATTAAAACTCATAGAGAATAAAATTTCAGCATAGACTATGAAGATTTCAGATTAAGCTCAATTGGAGCATTCTTATTATTATTATTATTATTATTATTATTATTATTATTATTATTATTATTATTATTATTATTATTATTATTATTATTATTATTATTATTATTATTAGTTAGTTAGTTAGTTAGTTTACAAGACTGCGCTCTCCATATCCTGCCAAATTATGCAAATCTCTTGTTTTCCTGTATTACTTTTTCATAGTTTGAAAAAACTCGCCACATGTGAAACAAGTTAAAATTATAAAAAAAAAACTATAGAATTATAAAAAGACTAGCCTGTTTTCCTCACTAAATGACATAGATCTGATATTGTCGGTTTTGTTTTAGATTATCCTATTTGTCCCAAAACGATTTTAAACATCACAGTTCAATTAATCATTGGTAGTACACTAGTTTAAAACATTAAAAATATACCAATTGCATTTTTAATCCGTTTAATATATAAACTAGATATTATATATTAAGGAAATTTGTGGTATCCTTAAACTACAGAAATTCCTTACTGAGTTAATAGTACCAATACCTAGCAGTTACTAATTTAATACATTGATATATTATCTAATTTTCATCACTTATGAAAAACAAATGTAAAATGGGGTTTTGCAATGAACATATGGTATTGATAATATTAATTGATTTTCAGTAAATAAAAAATATTTTTTTGTTACTTTTCTTCACTGTTTTATTTTATTTCAAACACCCTGCATATTACAAAATCAATGGAATACGAAAGCAATTTTTTTTTTGGGGGGGAGAGGGGGTGCCGATGATGGGGGTTGGATATTTCAAGTGCTTGCCCCCTCTGGGGGAAAATCCTAGACTGACGTGAAAACCTTGTCACTTCTTGTAATGTTTTTCACAGTTTCTCTGCATGACCAAACCATCTCTTCTTCCGACACACGTTACGTAAATAGTTTATTACAAATGATTCGAGCTTCTTTTCCTCTAACATCCAAAGTTTAGTGACCATTTCTAATATTCCAGCCTTGACGGCTAAATGCACATTGAAAGTTACATTTTAATCTTTGCATATACCAGACTTTTCTATCCTTGTCCTATCCAAATAATCACTATATTTACTTTTGAAAAACACATTGGAATCAATTGCCTCTCTTATTTTCCAAAGTATTATCATTATTGTTATTATTACAAGCCAAGCTACAACCCTAGTTGGAAAAGCAAGATGCTATAAGCCCAAGGGCTCCAGTAGGAAAAAAATAGCCCAGTGAAGAAAGGAAATAAGGAAATAAATAAATGATGAGAACAAATTAACAATATCTCATTCTAAAAACAGTAACAACGTCAAAACAGATATGTCATATATGTCATTCTTCACTATCTCTCTATGTATTTCTATTTATCGCATTAGTTTACTCTTGCTCATAATTCACTTCAAATTTTTGACTCTTGCAAACTTTTTCAAAGTAATTTCACTAGCATCTGTAGTTTATATTCATTATCACTAGTTAGCTCTACACGATCTACAAATACTAACCATTCCTCATTCCACCTATAATTCTTTTTACACTGTCAGAAATTTGCATAAAAAAAAGGCATTTGCCGTTTTAAAAACGGATATATTGGCGTAAAGGAGTGACATTACGGTCACCAACCCGTAAACAAAGTCGGGTAAAAATTACGGTCGCATGTGTTTTACTGAAATACAGCTGAGAAGAGTATAATTTTATGGAGAATTTCCGATTAAAATTATGTTCTTTTAACAGTGTACCTTACAAATTTGTGCCTACATCAATTTTCTTTGTATGATTGCACACATCACTCCATTCATAAAGATACCATTCTCTTATGCAAAAAGTTTTTTTTCTCTTAATATTTTTTACTCACAAGAATGACTAATAACGACATAATCACATTACAAACGAGGTCTATCAGTTATAAGTAATCTTAGCTTTAAACTAGAGCAACAATTTTCCGTTTGATGAGAGTTAATAAGGCACACATTTCAATTTTTTATTCTACAATAGATTCGGCTGCTACAAAGTTCTTGAATTTCATCCTAGCCTTCTTATACTTTGTTGGGAGGCCGACTATTTTCTGCACGAAATTTTTGAGACTCCTGAGGCTTATGTTTGCAGAGGTCGTACGTTTTGCTAACCCACTCCAGTCCATTGTCTTGCAAAAGTTCAACGGATAGTTGCCAGTATTCTTCTGCGATTGCCAAGAAGTACAATAACTTGAAATACGAAACAACGATCAGGTAAAACGCGAACAGACTGATAAGCCAAATCCCTACCCTGGCAGCCAAAGGGTATTTGATTCAACTTGGAACAATAAACATAAGACGAACATTGTGGGCCAAAAAACGATGACTTCTGCTATCATTCTCTTAGCGTAGATGAAAGTCTTCTTGA
>NC_090744.1:109314644-109332144 GCF_036898095.1 Palaemon carinicauda | reverse complement strand
ATATATATATCTATATATATATATATATATATATATATATATATATATACATTATATATATATATATGTATATATATATATATATATATATATATATATATATATATATATATATATATATATATATATATATATATATATATATATATACTTTTGGCCTACTTAGGCTCATCCTAACGAAAAGTTAATTTCATCGACAAATATTTTGCATGGTATTAGCCATGTGAATAAATAGTTACCATAAAGTGACTTCTGTATATCTATAAAATAATCCACAATAAAGCAAAATGTAATGAAAAATTCCTTTTTCTAAATCTTTCCATATAAAATATAAAAAATCTTTCAAATGGTTTTTAAATGAAAGAAATTGGTCCGGAAACCAAAGCAGTATTGTTTAAAATATCACCAAAATAACTGCGTTTTAATGAGCCGGGTCACGAGCCTGGTAATCCCATTTCGAGTTCATACAAATATTACTCCTAGAAAAAAGCTATCACTGAAAATGAAAATTAAATAACTAATCTTAATTATTTTATGAAATTCACAATTTAAATTTTCTTCAGGTAATTCTAACAAATATATCAGTTACTGATAGCTCTGAAGACATTACAAATGTTATTCCACTTCTAGAACAAAAAAATAACTGAAAAATAATATTATATATCCAATCTGAATTATTTTATGAAATTCACAATTATTTTTTTTGGTAATTCCAGCAAATGGGTCCGTTACTGGTAGTTCTTAAGTCAATACAAATATCAGCCTACTTCTAGAGAAAAAATATCAATGAAAATGAAAATTGTATAACTGATCTGAATTCTTCTTCTTTGTCTACATCTTTTCCCACTTCTATGTGGGGTCGATGTTTCTGGTCAGCTTTCTCCATCTACTTCTGTCCCACACTTCATCACCGGTTAATCCCTTTGATCGAAGGTCATCCTTGATACAGTCCATCCACCTTCGCTTTGGTCTCCCTCTCCTTCTCGTTCCCTGTACCTCCATTTCCATTACTCTCCCCCCAATATACTGTTCATCTCTTCTCATGGCATGACCATATCACCCCAGTCTACTTTCTTGGATCTTATCTGATAGTTTTCTAACTCCTGTGGTACCCCTAATTACCTCATTCCGTATCTTATCTCTTCTTGTCACCCCACAAGAATTATTTTATGAAATTTACAATTATTTTCTTTTAGGTAATTCCACCAAATGGATCAGTTATAACTGATTCATTTGGTGGAATGGGATTGTGGGGATGAGATAACTCTCAAGTTAATACAAATATTACTCTCCACTTCTAGAAGTGTCACTGGAAATGAAAATCACATAACCAAGCTGAATAATGATAAGAAATTTAAAATTGCTATTCTTAGGGTAATTTCATCAAATAAATCAGTTACTGACACTTCTGAAGTTGATAAAGATAATTCCTCATTATCTCCTTCTGCGCCTATTGACGCAAAGGGCCTTGGTTAGATTTCGCCAGTCGTTTCTATCCTGAGCTTTTAATTAGCAAAATAATTACATTGAAAAAATTCATAAGGATACATGAGCTTAACAATCATTCATGCAATAACACTTTGAATTCAACGTACGGTACATCTGAAGTTCATAACCAATTGTTTGAACACTTCTTGTCACCTTTGTGGACTTGCGAATTCTAAAAATCTTATTCTTAGTCCATTTGATAAAGTTAAAAAGAGTCATACAATTAAATAGTTCTAGAATCAGTATTAACATAAATTAGTTCACGATTTTTGTTCTTATTTACACTTATCACCTTACAGAAATGTAAATTAATTTCAAGTTTATTAATATGTATATCCTTGAAAACTGTTTTCCCCATATTTTGCAGTCCGCAATGAGCTTATGCTTACCTTAGGAAAAAAAATCCGTCCTCCCATAACCTACACATAATCCCTTTCCTTATACCTTTCGTCTTTTGCTCCTATATGTATTCTATTGCCCTTTCTATGACCTCTCAATCACCCTTTTCTTAAAGATGTTGAACAGCCAAGGGAACATAATACTTCCTTGTCTCTCATACCTACTGTATGTTTTGCAATAAAAAAATACACTCTGACAAACAGTATACTTCCATCATGATAACTTGTAAATGTTATATACACTCTCAATATTGCCTGTTCACATAGTTCCAAATATATTTCTAGGTTCTTTTACGACTCAGTCAGTGTTTTCTTATTTACTTTTATTCCAGTTTTATATCTGTTACATAAAAATCAATCACTTGATCCTCGTGTTCTTGTCCATGTCTAATTCAATGTTACATTTCTCTTATTTTTCCTGACATAGTATACAGTACTAACAAACGTCCCCATGTAATCCTTTGTGTATATGTGTGTGATCTGCGTGTGTATGAAGGTATATGAATGTATGCATTCTTCATTGGGATGTCTATGCATTTGTTTGCTTACAAAAAGATCCGAAAAAGTTTGGGAAAAAGTCAGAAAAGTAGTTCATAGTATTTCCTCCCTTTTATCGTAAAACAAACGGAGTTAAGTAGGTATTTGATATTGTATCTTTAGTTCTATCTCTATATCATTGTATTCAAAAGAAAGACACGATTGAATAAGAAAAAAAAAAGTTTCCACATTCCAATATTCCTGCCAAATGTATTCTTCCGCAAGCGGGTGTGTCATTAGTCTGCCGGATGGCGTTGGAGGCGGAAAAAAACTGGAATACATTCCTTTATTTTCGACATTTTCTGTAATTGAATATCCGACATTTGTCCAAAGGTTGGTACCGTTAATTTAGGTTCAAGGTCATGTATATTAAAGTAGCATTGAAGTTATTTTCAAATAATAGTGGCTATATATGTAGTTTGCAATGTTAGGAGGCCTACAGTAGCCTACTCCAATTTGAGTCGACAGTCATAGGCATTTTACCAATGACATAACTTAGTAGTTCCAAGTCATTTGGACTGTGCAAGTCTAATGTGTAATTGTTATTAGTTTTAATAGGATATATAACTTAGAAACAACCTAGAAGCCTCTGGTTTAGAGGTTTCTTTAATGTGTTTTTCAATTGTGTGAAACTATATCTTTATTTCGTATTTTAAAACGAAATCGTGACTTGATACTTTAGTATTTTGACAGTTAATATATGGTAACTTTATTTTTTAGTGAAACTGGAATTTACATTAAGAGTATGAATAATGTTTATATAGGAAATATTTATTTTAATGATACTGTTCTTAAGATATTTTATTTTTCCTCACTGGGCTATTTTCCCCGGGCTTATAGCATCCTGCTTTTCCAACTAGTGTTTTAGCTTAGCAAGTATTAATAATAATAATGGCTGGAGTATAACAGCTTGACGTATCGATCAACTAAAATGTGAACAAAACTTAATTTTGTATCAATTGCTTAGATTTGAAAGCATGATAGTGGATTACTGTGCATGCATTGCTTGCATTCGTTTTAGGCAGCTTTTTTTATGACGTCATCATTAGCTGGCCTTTTTAACTGATTAAGAGCATCCTGATATTTATGCATGAGTTTTACAAGCGCCCTTTTTCCCATTCGACTTCATTTTAATCAGTTCCACCATGACTACTGTCGAAAGTAAACGTTTTCCACGGGAATTTATTCTATTTCGAAATTTATTTTAATTTAATTTATTTCGGTCACTGATTACGTTTAAAACAATTTGTTCAGTAATTTGTTATTGTTGTTCATGTGAAAAACAAATTCCCAAGATTGGCATGCACAGCTGATTCATGTTCCACTTCCCAGAATAGAGCAGTAGTGAGGGGTAGTTTGTAGCGCTACGGCCAAGCGGCCTAATTTGCTTATTATCGCTCCGACTGTTATCTTGTATAGAATAAAAACGTTTGGAAATGGTCTACAGATCTTAAATATGTTGTGTTAGGGCGGGTCCAGGGGGGGGGGGGGGCGCAGCCCCCTGGGTAAGGACACGGCTTTCAGCATAGGTTAGGTGGGTTTTTAAGTTAGCTTCTCCCGTCGTACTCGTAGGTGAGGAAACTGTTGTGTAATGGGGGAGGGGGGGGGGGTTCCGGGCTGGCGAAGCCCCCTGGGTAAGGATACGGCTTTTAGCATAGGTTAGGTGGGTTTTTTAAGTTAGCTTCTCCCGCCAAAATCGTTTTTAGAACGACAGCCACAGTTCAGAATATTCACGTTTTCTACGGGATCTGGCCGTCACCCTACAAAGGCTCCGCAGTGAGATTCTTTATTTGCGAGCAAAGCGAGCCACAGCTGAGCAAAAACTATCTGAGAGACGTGATATAAATTATAGGTAATTATAATACTTAAGGTGATCCATTGAGATGGCAAGCACAGCGCATCCATATACCGCTTCAGTGCTGAAGAGCACTGAGATAATTGTTTATTTGCGATTGAAGCAAGCCATGTCAGAATAAGAACCATAAGGGGGCTGTGCTGTAAATCATAATTGTAATACTTGAATTTAGCGCCAGTTACATGAACCATATATTTTTCTAACTGGTTATTTTGTTGGTATACATTTCTGACCAACATTATTGCTACAAATAACTTGTTTATGGGGTTATCCCCTGGGATAGGCTACCCCATAATTATTATTATATAGTGGATGATGGAAAACTCATGAACGGGTGGTTTGTTCAGTATTTATAGTCAGACGGATAAAACACGGGATAATGAGCAGGAAAAATAGAGGAATCATCTGTTTGGTTAGAAATTTATAGTTTAATATATTTACCCTTTTATCATATGATACTCAGCTATTAGAAATAGGTAGATAACCAAACTTATTTCTCACTAATACCCAATCAAACTATGTAGATGTTGAAATAATATTGGTGTGCTATATTTTTTCTAAATCTGAGAATTCTGGTAGCTTGGGTAACGGTGTGCACCTAATATTCTGAGGTTGGATTATTCTACAGGTACTTTGTTTAGTGTATTAGATCCTTAGAAAAAAAAAAAACGGAATAGGCATGACATCTTCTAAGTATGAATAAACCACCCAATAAGGCTTATGTATCTCAACTCTCAGTTTATGGAGGGCCCGGTTAGGAAATCTGGATTTTAGGATAGAGTTGAGCACATATTGAATGTAATGCCCTAATCCGGAAAGGGAGACGCCCAAAAAATTCTTTATAATCTCATCAATTCATCGTCCATTAAAAAATATTACACAAACAAGTTTACATATACAGGACAATAATGTCTTAACCTAAGCAACAGGTCTAAACCTAGTAAGCCTGAACTCATATCCCACCTACCAAGACTTAAGAAAATGGAAATTGAATCAAATTAAGTGGGTGCATCCCGACATGCCCTTCCATAATCTAGCCTACAACATTAAATGCTACATCCAAAATCATGTGCCAGACATTCAAAGTTAAAGGCAACCCTATTAAAGCATTACTACACAGTGCTGCCTATTATATACAGCAAAAAATGGGGTTGTCTTGTATGTTTAAACAAGATTTACTACCTTTCCGTACCTTACCACTTATCTAGATTAAAGGAATGTGTATTATTATAGAAAAACATGGAAAAAACTTTGCTAATAAATGAATGCGGTTTTATATAGAACTCCTGTTTTCTCGAAAATTACTCCTTATTTCTGACGCAAATAAATAATAAGATATATCCTAATATATCCTACGGTAATGGGGGCCAACCAGTGGAAGCCGGGGGTTTTATTGGTGAATTGGTAAATAATGGTAAAATTAGCCTTTTCTTCTCTACAAATTATTTTCTGGGACGCATGATAATCCACGATAAATACATAAAATATTTGCATCCTATTCCCTTTAAATTATTTTAAATTTTTTTTACATTTTACAAACCACACATATCCGCTTCTGCTCATAGTGTCCTAAATGCGATTCTAAGTTATCTTTTAGAGAAGACCAACGCATTTTTTATTGTAACTTGATTGTGAAGATTACCAAGACAAATAACACGTAGGTGTTAATCATAAGGTAAGGAATTATTTTAGATTTACTTTGAGTTTGTGAGCTGTTAAGGAGTGGTCTGTAACCAGGTCAGGTTTGTGACCTGTGAAGGGGGCTCTGGGGGCTTGCCCCCAGTTTCGTCTGGGACCTGGGAACTGCTAGGTTAGGTTAGGTGGTTTTGTTAGGTTCTGTGGCCTTTTACAAATTTCGAAAGTTAAATTATCACTTTTCCTGTTTTCACCCCTCGCCCCTAAAGAACCAGGTTCTCACCAGCGTCTGTCGGGAAGGGGGTGGGATAACTGGTGAACGGTTTATTTGCTGTAGAAATAAAGATCAAATTCGTTGAAAGTACAATATTTACTGTAGGAAAAGTTTTTTTTTCTATTGGAAATGTAGTTCCATGTTCTATAATTTTACCATGTGTACTAAGTTTAACCTAATCTAGGATGTGGGATCCTTACCAAGCCAGACTAACACTCTCCCCCACCTAATGTCACTTACAATACTGTAGATAGAATTAAATTAGAATATATCCTAGCTTTATATGCAACGCTGTAGATTTATTCAAATTACAGAGATATGTCCTAATTTGACCTACTACACCACACATTCCTGTTTAAAGCATAACTCAAACAGTTATAAAACATTTTCTGTAAATTGCTAAGTTTTGTAATATAAAAGAATATACAACGTTGCTCATCGAAACCTTACCTAATACACAATTAAAAAGAATTCAAAGCATAAAACTTGGTAACTGTATAATAGTTGAATATCTTGGAAATGGGATTTGCTTATAAGAAGTGGTAGATTTATAACAGTTTGGACATATTTTGTTTTAATCTTAAAGAGGCAAGAGAACCATAGATATAAAGTGGCACAAATTGGTAAAAAGCTTGTTAATATATGGTACTTTAATTTCTAGCCAAACTGAAGTTCGCTAAAAGAAATGGAAGAGTCCTGGCTAATTTAATATTTTTCTCTGTATGACTAATGGGGACTGGGGCATATCTTACATGTTTCTCGATTAGAATGTGAACAACGTTTAATTGTCTACGTCTATTGCTTACTTTTGAAAGAATGATTGCAGGTTGCTGCTTGCCTTTGCGTCTGGCCGCTTTGTTTCTTGTATGAAGTAATCATTAGCTGGATTTTTGAACGAATTAAGAACTTCTAGATATTTATGCATATGATCCCGGTTGTTGTTCTACAAGTCATTTCTCCCCATCTACTTCAGTTCCACATTGATTACAAATCTATTGTAATTTCATCTATTTAAATCATTGATTATGTTTAGAGCACGCACTGTTCAATATATAGCTATTGTTGCTAGTAGAAGGTAAAAAATACCTGGAAATAATGACACATGATTGGTGTACAGAACTCATCCATGCAGTGCTTACCAGAAATGGGGAGCAATGAGATGTTTATTTGTGAGCAAACCGATCCACAATGGAACAAAGTGAATTTTATGGAGGTGATATAGATTATAGTTAATTATGATACTTAAATAGTGACTTTGTGCAACACATCCAGGTACCACTTGCCGGACCAGATGAGCTGTAGGATAATGTTTATTTGTGAGTGACGCGACGGATGTGAATCATAGGTAATTATGGTACTTTAACTTCACGACATTTACACAAACCAATAGGTTATCCTGTGTTTATTATGCATTTTTTATTATTACTAGTGATGTAAATCACTAGTTCTTGGTGTTTCCCAACCCACAACCCATGTTTCCCCACTGGGGTTCCCCCATTTTTTATCATTACTATTACTGTAAGTCACTTGTCTTTGGTGTTTCCCTACCCGCAACCCATGTTTCCCCACTGGGGTTCCCCAAAATTGTTATTGTATGGGAGGTGGTTTGGACAACTCATGAACGGGTGGTTTGCTCCAATATTCACGGTAAAAATGTATAAAAAAAAACGAAATAACGAATGGGAAATATATGGTTCATTCATTTGGCTAGAAATTAAAGTATCATATATTTATGGTTGTCTCAATATTTTTGCTGCTTTAGAAATCAATGATGAATAGTACCCCTGCTATGGTCATATGGGCTTCGGATTTTTTAATATCAAGGACATTTTTACTGACCTTCTGAACCAAATGAAACTTCCAAAAGTTTCATACTACAGGTCTTACGGTTTTATGTAACTACCATTTCTTAGAGCCTGCCGAGTTACTTGATAGCCGATGTTTTAGTAGAAAGTGTTTGCGAGGAAAACACACAGTAAAGCTCTCTTCATTGAATCGCTGGTTCCCACAAGTGTAATAAGAGTTTTAGTGATAATACAGTATTTATACTGGCATTTAATTAAGGTAAGTGTGATGTACTTAAGCTCTGTTTGAGGTTTACCAAGTGATATATAATCATTGATTAATAAGTGGGGTAGTTATAGTATGTGAAGACTCCAATCAATGAGGACGACCACCTATCACCTTAGGATATGTTAGGTGGATGGGGTTTAGATGCGATGCATCAGTCTTTCATTGTTTTGTTTTGTTTTTTGTTTTTTCCACACAAAGCCCTGGTGTTTTTCCAAGGTTTAGGTGTGATGCATCAGTCTTTCATTGCTTTTTTTTTTCACCCAAAGCCCAGGTGTTTTTCCAAGGTTTAGGTGTGATGCATCAGTCTTTCATTGCTTTTTTTTTTCACCCAAAGCCCAGGTGTTTTTCCAAGGTTTAGATATGATGCACCAGTCTTTCATTGTTTTTTTTTTTTCACCCAAAGCCCAGGTGTTTTTCCAAGATTTAGATGTGATGCATCAGTCTTTCATTGTTTTTTTTGTTTTTTCCACACAAAGCCCAGGTGTTTTTCCAAGGTTTAGATGTGATGCATCAGTCTTTCATTGTTTTTTTTTTTTCACCCAAAGCCCAGGTGTTTTTCAAAGGTTTAGGTGTGATGCATCAGTCTTTCATTGCTTTTTTTTTTCACCCAAAGCCCAGGTGTTTTTCCAAGGTTTAGATATGATGCATCAGTCTTTCATTGTTTTTTTTTTCCACCCAAATCCCAGGTGTTTTTCAAAGGTTTAGGTGTGATGCATCAGTCTTTCATTGCTTTTTTTCACCCAAAGGCCAGGTGTTTTTCCAAGGTTTAGATGTGATGCATCAGTCTCTCATTGTTTTTTTTTTTTTTCCCACCCAAAGCCCAGGTGTTTTTCCAAGATTTAGATGTAATGCATCAGTCTTTCATTGTTTTTCCCACCCAAAGCCCAGGTGTTTTTCCAAGGTTTAGATGTAATGCATCAGTCTTTCATTGTTTTTTTTCCTCCACTCAAACCCCAGGTGTTTTTCCAAGGTTTAGATGTAATGCATCGGTCTTTCATTGTTTTGTTTTTTCCCAACCAAATCCCGGGTGTTTTTCCAACTGGTTTGGTGTGATTAATGCTGGTCTCATTCGTACACGGGGTAATACATGTTTTATGGTATCCCCACCTATAAAACACCATTTACCACTCGGAATCCATGATAAGAAAAAATATTCATGGTTTGAACCAACATTAAAGGTTGGAAATGGGCACAAGAGATAACCCATTGAATTAATATATGGCTCACATATAAAGTAAGAAAAATTAGTATCATATCTATTATGTAAATATAAGCAGACTATGTAGCACAACATATTTGAGGAGCATTGTATGCAATATATTCAACTTAAAGGGATAAAGCATGGAAACTGCACGCAAGATTCTTGTAATAAAAGAACCTCCTCTTTGTTGAGATATATGATCCCTTCTGAAGCTAACGTTAGTAAAGGAAAATAGTAGGAAACAATTTTTTTTTATAGATTGTTTAACACTGAAAAGGATTAAGATACATTAATAAATGAAGATTACAAGGAATTTCTACAAATAAGTCTCACTTGATGTATTGGCTTAAATTTAAAGTGAACAATGATTTTCGCATTGCACACATATACTCCTAATAACCACCAAAATATTGTTGAATATGCATTACATTGCCCCACTCTAAGCAAGAATTATGAGGGCCCTATTGGGGAACCATCTGATTCAACATTAACATATATCTTTTGTCCTATAAATAAGAGATAACTTATACACAAGCTGAAAAGGCAAATGAATAATTAACAAGGTAGCTATGGTGGTAAGAATAGGTTGGTATGAATAAGCCAACTACCTGTCAGACTGAGTCGAGTCACTTTTGTCTTTGGATATTTGCTTAAAAAATGTGTTGCTACCACGTTCCTTATAATTTTCACCATCACTATTGGAAATTTTCGCTTATTTTGTTTTTGTTATAGTCTTTAGTTTTTGTCGAGTGCACTCTCACTTTTGATCAGTGGAAGAGGCACCCTGAAAGGTATAACAACGTAAAATTTTTATTTTTTAGGAATTTTGATGTGTACCTTTGTGAGGTTAACTGGAGTATGATCCCAGTGTAACAAGCACTTCTGATATACTGGAGGCAGATGACCAGTCCCTGCTGGGCTTAAGTGCCTGCACCCTCCTGCTGGGAATTTAGGATGAGTAGTCTGTATTATATTCAGCTGTGAACCTGTTATTTCATCACAAATCTAGGCCTTATGAAATTTAGGCCAAAAAAGGTTTAGGCCCCAGAAACCTTTAGGCCAAAGGAAAACAATAATTTCTATATTGTTTACATGTATGCAGAAATAAGGATTAACAGTTGAATTGAGCATTTAAAAGTTCTTCAGAATCGCTTCAAATTCAATGGTAAATTAAAAGAAATAAAATCAATTACTTTATTTCAAAATTCTCAGTTAATTATGACTATATATGGTGCTGCAGGGTAACTGCAGGCTGCCAGGAGTTAAGAAGTTTTTATTTATTTATTAATATACTGCTCCCATAAACTAAAAAGGCAACCTGGCATGTTCTTAAAATGCTTCTTTTGGTAGCAAATAAACATTTATCTCATTGCTCCTCTGCTCTGACCAGAGTTACATGGATATGGTGTGCCTTCCATTCACGTGGGTCGTTATTAAAGTATCATAAGTATCTATAATTATATCATGTCCCTCAAATGGTTTTCTCTCTCCTTCCCACCCTCTCCTTCTCTCTGGATTGAATATACCCTTTCTTTTTCTTAATCAGGTCTTCAAGGTTCCTAAAGAATCTCCTTCACGTCCGGTACCATTCCCTTGTAATGAGACCTCGGTACTTCAGCTTTCCTTTGGTTCATCTAAGATCTCAGGTAAGACTTCCCTGCATCTACAAAAAGGTCACCATACCTTCTCTTGATTGATCATACACTATCTCACCTGCTTGTGATCAATCATGCACTCTCTCTCCTGCTCGTGATCAATCTTGCACTCTCTCTCCTGCTCGTGATCAATCTTGCACCATCTAACCTGCTTGTGATCGAATGTGCACCATCTCACCTGCTCGCAATCATGCACTACCTTACCTGCTCACAATCTTACACCACCTCACCTAGCTATTCACACTCATTCATCTGACCTAGAGCATTCAAATGTTTTAATTCTTTCATTTTACTTTATTTCGAGTATTATTCTCCTGTGTGGTCTTCAGCTGCTGATTCTCATCTTAATTTGTTGGACAGGAACTTCGGTCTATTAAATTTCTTATTCCTAATCTAGATATTAATCTCTGGCACCATCGTTCAATTAGTTCATTATGCATGTTGCATAAGATTTTTCATAATTCTGACCATCCTTTACTGTACATTCAGATCCCGGACAGTTCTATCCTGTTTATAATACTAGTTTTGCATTAATTCTAATGGTCAGGTCTTCTTCATCATGAGGCTCAATACTATACAGTACTCTAAAAGTTTTATTCCAGTTGTGACCAAGTTGTGGAATGATCTTCCTAATTGGGTAGTTGAATCAGTAGAACCTAAAGTTCAAACTCATAGCAAATGTTTTTATGTTGAACAGGCTTGCATAGGACCTTTTGTAGTTTATAAATCAAACATCTGTTTTAATGCTGTTAATGTTTTTAAAATGTTTTTTTTTTTTCTTATTTTCACTACTCTTGATATCGTTTATTTATTTCCTTATTTCCTTTCCTCACTGGTTTATTTTCCCTGTTGGATTCCTCGGGCTTATAGCATCCTGCTTTTCCAACTAGGGTTGTAGCTTGGCTAGTAATCATAATAATAATAATAATAATAATAATAATAATAATAATAATGCTTGTGCATTCCTATCTATTACCAAACAAGCGCACCTAACTGCTTGGACATGATCGTCTGATCGCAAGTACTGTGTTCCCTTATGTGGTAAACAATTATCTGTTCTTGATGCTATGCCTCTTACCAGGAATTCTCGAAGGTTCACACACACCCTTCTAGAAAGCTACACTCATCTAATAGAGCTCATATTCACCTTCTAGTAAGACCAAAAACTTGATGGTTCTTTATTCACCAATGAATTTCACAAGGTAGGAGTAAGGACCTCTTCCCTCTCCTCATTAGCTGCATGAATACCATCAAGCCTTTGGGGGAGTGAGGGTTAAGTTGCACAACAAAAGTAATTTCTCTGGAAACAAACATCAGTACACGCCATTTTCTAGCTATCGTCGGACTCGTACCGTAAGCAGTGCCCTGAACTGAATGCTCTTGCTATACTTAAAGAGAAATTCATCATCTCAATAGGTCCAATAAACATAGTTATGCATCTCCTACAATCTCAAAGTACATGAGGTCGATATGTATAAAGATCATACCCATCGCCAAATAGTCATTACAAAGAGTGTACTCGACACTGAGTGGTATGTGATGTAAGTGCTCGCACGCCTGTTGCTAGCAATCGTCCTAATATGAGAACGAGCTATCGTTTTCTTGATGGGGAGTAAAAGCCCTTGAATACATTACATAGAGTATATTTTGAGATGTTATGTACCAGAAATGCTTATTTCCCCGAGAATACGTTTGGCTACAAGGTTCGTGTATTTCCCATGCTTGTTCAATGCTACATTTAACATATCTTCTTGAGTGACCTACGGGTGTCTTCAATGACTTATAGAACTCAGAGCTTCTGACATCGGCTTCATCCTTCCTTTCTATTATTTGGTACGATGGAAGAGTTTCCTAAAACCATTTCCATCTTCTGACAGGCTGTATAGCCACGAGCCAGAGATTTCCTTGTGCCTTGCCATTATGTGGCTTGTCCTAGTAATGTTCTGAACGTTCATGCCTTACAAGACAGGCTGCCTCACGCATCCTCTTCCCGAATGGCATTTTCCCATGGGATTGGCCATATGCCAAAATCACAAAACTTAAGACTGGTAACCATGATCAGGAACCTTACAGTAGTCTACTGCGATTGGGAAAACTTATAATTGCTTAGTGCAATTGGGAATTCTATGAATGTTAACAGCAATTGTGAAATCTACAAATGTCTACAGTGATTAAAAACTCGTCAATCCAGTCATGTACAGTAATCAGGGAACTTGCGATCTTGCGATTGGGAACTATGATCTTCAACAACGATTGGAGCATACACTTGTTCCTTAAGGGTTCATCACCTTTTAGCTACTAGAGAATTAGTTCAGCTGTACCAATTAACTTCACAACTCTTATCATAGATGGGGATGAGGATGGTTCAGTGATGCACAGTATGACTTAATCTGGTGTAGTTGCTTGAGACATAGACCATTTCCTCAGTGTGGTTTTGTAGGAGGAGTAGGACTGTACCAAAAGCCGAACCCCCAAGAAGGATTTTTGGTAGGAAGTAGGGAAGCTCATACTTCCAGTACTCATTCTCATGTGAAACCAAGTATGAATGCTGCAGGTCGGCACGTTGGCAGAAGCGCTTGCATTTTTCCTGCACAGAGATGTTCCTGGTATGCTTTGATGATAGCATCGAGCGAGATCCTCCACCTCGCTGATACTATTCCTCAACCTAGCTCTTTCCTGAATCAGCCTGATCTGTGACTTAAGTTTTACGAAATGCCAAAATTTTTTATCAGTGAGAAAATAAAAATGTTGGAATAGGTGATTTCTCAATTCCAATCTTGGCGCACTTACAATTACTGAGATGCCACGTCATGTGCACATAGTTGTCAGCAAGGATCCACTCCAACAAAGGTCTCTTGTGTATTTCTTCAGGAAGAAGGTGCCAGAGACGGCTATCCTTAGGACTGCAGAGTATGGCAGTTCTGACTTCCTTTATGAAATGGAATTCCTTACATTATAATGATTGATAGCATATTGGTTCCTGAACTTTTCACAGACCCCCTCCCCAATCAACCAACCAGAATAATCCACTCTGACAGTAGGGGCCTCGATGGAATCGGGACATAATGTCTCGACATCTAAGTCATCTATCATTTATCTTCCTTCCATGGCCAGCTTCCAAGTTCTATCATGGTTTGATCGCTATGCTATCACAGCTAAGATCTGCACTACGATCTAAGGTTTGTCAATTTGATCTGATAAAATGCTAAGAACAAAGGCTTCTTAATGCAACATTCAGATGACCCATGGGACCTTTGAAAACCAGGGAAAAGGAATGATTGCCTCCCACTTTTTCAGGCAAGGGAGTCAAGACAGTAGAGTCCCTTATGGAATGCATTGGTACAAGAGTTGCCTCCCAGTTCTCACGGAAGGAACAGCATCAAGGCAGTAATGATGGAAGAAGGCACAGACAATCCCCTTCTTCCCCTGATCAGTTTACCGCTAAGGGTTCAGGCTCTTCAAGGGTAACTTCCAAGAGCCCCATCAACCTTTAGCAAGTACTGAGAATCTGGCTCTTCTTCCCTGGAAAGGCTTGGACAAAACTGCTCCCATTGACATGTGACATGGCCCTCCAGGAAGAGAGATAGGAATAAAGGCTGAAGGAAACATGAAATTCAATGACTACATACAACTTCTATGAGGGATTTTTGCTTATTTTACTTGTGATCTACCGAAACTGGCCCCATAATGGCAGGAATGGAGGCGACACGAAGGCCGCTGAGAAGGTTCACAGACTTCTACAGTGTACTATTACAAAGGTAATAGTGTACAGGGAATTGGAGATCAGTATTTGGTCTTCATGCCTGGTTCCCCAGATGCAATTCAGACTAGCTGTGTACAGTCCATCATAACAATGACAACAACTGCGTATCTGTAGACTTTAAAGACTTTTACTCTTGGATCCATTCCCACTGTCCTAACGGATGATTTACTCATCTTTTTCTTTGAGGAAAGAGACAACCAATTCAAATCCCAGTTTTTCTAATTGGCTACCACTAACAAGATGTTCACACTAGTGTTTTGAGCCCTTTCAATCAACATGTCTACCCGCAGGTCTGCGCAAGGTTCTTTTAATTCAAGAACACTGATCAAGCAAACACAGTTAATCTACAGAGTCCAGTTGTATGGTTTTAGGCTATCTCTACATCATTGCACTACAGAAAGGCTTAGTTTCTCACCATTACTCATTCTGTTCATCTTGCAGTATGATAAACTTCTGGGATTCTCCCAGTTGCAGACTCGGTAAATTGGGAAATCACCTTCCAATAACTCCGTGAATCCTAGACTCTTACGCCTTTCCATGCCTCTTTCTATGTCTCTCGATTACTCAACGGTCAATAGACATCGAGATTCAGAGAGCCCTTGATCCACTACCTAGCAGCCACAGGTAGCATGGTACCTGGGTGAGATATTCATAATCCTTCCTTTATCTGGGAACCTCTTCAATTTCTGGGGTAGTGATAACCGGTCATTCCCTAATCCAAGCATTAACCTTGGATTCAGACTGGAACTCTTCAAGAGAATTACTTTACTTGTGAGGAGTCAGAATAGTCAGTCTTTGCCTCTGACTATCCGCTTGGAACATTTCCACAAGTCCTCAGATCTCTTAAATGGATTTGCTTGAACCAGGGTTAGTTGTGGTGTAGCAAGTTGGAAAACACTAGCCATTCTGAAGGATAGAAAATCATCTTAACATCCTTGGTTCAGTATTTCATTGCAAAGACCTATAATCTAAGCAGCCATAACTTCAATCCTTCTTTCTCTCCTCCCTACAAAGGCGACTAACAGGGCATGGATGACTTAACTACCTATTCTTTGGGTGAGACATTGCTAATCTTCCTTTAGTATGGAAGGAATGAGAATTCCTGATGCGGTTTTATTCTGGTTTTGTGGGAACAATTGAACATGCACTCCCACAGGATTACTACCCCAGAATATTTGATCTACCTTAAAACCTGCCAGTGGTGCAGGTGCTAAATACTCGAGTCTGGAGGCACTAGGCAATCATTATAGATCACTATTCATGGGAGTATACTCATAAGACTTAAGATATGTTTTCACTGTGACTTGTGGTAGCTACTCAGCAGGTTGTGTAGCTTACCGAGCTCCCTATGGGACAAGAAACTTCTCATCTAAAATAATAGTCACAACATTATTCTAGGATTACAGGTAGAGTATGGCCCTTCTCCTCTCCTCCTTTCCCTTCTGTAGGTGGAGCAGTTATTCCATTATTTGCTGGATCAAACTTTGAAGCAGGCAAGTTTCCATACTGAGCAATTGATCTATACAAGTCAGTTATAGAAGCATCTCCCCCATCCTCCTTATGAGAGGGAGGATGGATTAGCCATACATTATGACCTTGTGTCCTTCTGAGGATATAGGTCCCTTCTCGACCATCAGTCAACAGACAGAAACCTAGCTCAACCTATGAGAATCTATTCTCAAGTGCTGGGAGGTGGTAAGAATCAACACTCCTGCACCTCTTATCAGGTACGAGTGTAATAACATCCCGTGATTTAAAATTAAGGACAAGTCAACTACTAAAGGACGAGGATTTGTATTTATATACGAACAAATCACAAATTTCTAAAAGTAATTTTTGAATTTCTCAACTATGCAAACCTGGGTCCTTAGTTTCACTTCCTGCCTCATCCACGCTGAAAACCCTAGGCGAAGATCCAAGTGACTACTTAGATTATTGGTTGGGGGGAGGAACATCCCCACCACCTGCCAGTAACTACTCTAATCTTCTAATTTTATTTTCAACTTATTCATTTTTCAGTTCTCTAATGAAATTTATGGTTAAGAGACGTTACATCTTTATGATTTTTAACACCTTCAAAGTCTCCTTAGTTTAGCAATGTACACTATAGTTATCTATCTATCTATTTATCTATCTATATCCATATATATGTACATTATATTTATATACAGTATACATAAGTAATTGATATATATATATATATATATATATATATATATATATATATATATATATATATATATATATATATATGTATATATATATATGTATATATATATAAATGAATATACATATATATATATATATATATATATATATATATATATATATATATATATGTATAAATGTATATATATATATATATATATATATATATATATATATATATATATATATATATATATATATATATATACACACATATGTAGATCATATATCTAAATTTCATATATAGTTTATATATATATATATATATATATATATATATATATATATATATATATATGTATATAAATATATATATATATATATATATATATATATATATATATATATATATATATATATATATATATATAAATATATATATATATATATATATATATATATATTTATATATA
>NC_090744.1:109279644-109307144 GCF_036898095.1 Palaemon carinicauda | reverse complement strand
AATGCTTGGATATAGATTTGCCCTTGTTCGTTAAAGGATACTACAAATATCACGTCCTAACACATTGTTGTTGGGGTATTAAAGCCAACACTTGTTGTTGGCACGGGCCTTTCCCTTGGTTGGCCCGTAGGTGATCTGTAAAAATTTATAAGGTAGTTGCATTAATGGAAATTTGAAAGGTTTTCAGTAGTAGAAAAAGATGTGGATAGGGTAAGGATGATGGTGGTAGTGGTAGAGGGCCATCATTTCTCGGATAGTGGTAGTTTGAAAAGTGGGGGTGTAAGGCTTTTGAAGATTAGAGAAAAATTGTGCAGGTGGGGTTGTCCAACCCTTTACTCCCTAGGGTCCCTGCAGAGAGATTTTTAAGTGGTAGATTAGTTGAGAAGTGAAAGGGGGTGATGTGAATAGAGCCTTACAATGAGGGGATGAGATGGTGCATGGAATGAGGAGGTCTTACCTTGGTGGAGGTAGTGTTGAAAGCAACTGTGCATGTGTGTCTATGCTTTCGACAATTGCTTTTGCCAGTGTGGCTGCCTCTTTCATGGCATGTGGTGTGTTGATGTCTACAAGTAGATCACCTCGTAGCTGTGCTGTTTCTCTGCATTCTAGTAGGTAGTGCAGGAGAGGTTGTTGTGGTATGACATCACAGTGTTCACACCTTGTCTGGATGTCATCTAGGAGTTCCCAGTTTGCTTTGTAACCCAGCCGGAGTCTGTGTATGCATACTGCCAGTTTTCTTGGGGTGTATCTGTCTATGGGAGGGGGTTCTAGTTCCGATGCCCATTTGTACCATGTTGCAGAGGGAGAGCCATTCTCTATCCTCATATGTAGTTCCTTGATTAGGTTGTTCTTGAGCTGTGTCTTTATTTTGCTTTTGATTTGTTGCAGTGCAGGCTGTATGTGCACCTGTACATTGTGAATGTGTTTGGTGCTTTTGGCTAGCTCATCAGCCTTTTCCTTCCCTGGTATCCCGATGTGACTGGGGATCCAGTTTATAGTTACTAGTCTGTTTCTTTCATTATGTTGATGTAAGAGGATTTTAATGTCCGCTATCAGGGATTTGTTTTCTTTGTTTTTGTCCTGCTGTAGGACCTGCACTGAGGATCGTGAGTCAGTATGGATGACTACTGGTCCTTCCTCATTTTCAATAGAGTATTTTAATGCTTGCTGTATTGCGACAAGCTCTGTCTGCAGGGTGGAGACATTGTTGGATGTTCTCCAGCAAGCTGTGAACTTGCAGGAGTGAACTGCCGCTCCTGCTGTTTGGGTTCCAGGATCTACTGTACCATCAGTATAGTAGATCTGTGCCCCTGTTGTTTCTACTGAGGTTATAGCTGCTTCTGCTGCGTTTCTGAGTTCTTCTATTGTGCAGTTTTCTTTTGCCCTTGGGAGTTTGGTGTAGTTGAATTTAGCAACTTGTTTTTCCATGGTGGAATGTGTATAGTACTTTGTGCTGTGTCAGGTTTTAATTGTAGGATTGTTTCTGTAAGGCCAAGTCTTTTGATGTTATCGCTATGGTCTTTGCCATAAGAATCTGGGGTTTGTACTTCAGGATGTTTGGATAGTTCCTCTCTTACTCGTCTTTTGGTGATTGAGTCTCTGTCTGACAGGAACATCTTTGCAACTATGCTTGCATTTCTTAGTGCAATTCTGTCTTCGAGGGTTGGTAGTCCGGTTTCCAACCTTAGGTTGCAAAGTCTTGTCCACATTGGGGCACCCAACATGAGCCTCATGGCATTGTTTTGAATCACTTCAATTGTGCTTGTTTGTAGATCTGTTAGTCCCAGGAGTGTTGGGGCGGCATAGTCTACTAGTGATCTGGAACAGGCTAGATAGTATTTCTTTTGGATGTGTTCATTTGCTCCATCCTTGAGCCTGCACATATATCTCATAGCTGCATTTCTGGCATTTGTTCTTTCCTTGAGATTTTTTATCTCTTGCTTGAAAGTGAGCTGTTTGTCTATTATTACCCCGAGGTATGTGTATCGGTCCACCCATTCTAGGGGTTCCATTCCTATTGTGAGTGGTTGTACGGGGTTTGGGGCTTTGATTGTCATTGCTTTTGTTTTGGCAATGTTAATTTTTAGTCCAAGCTCATTGGATTTGTGGCTGATGGCATTGAGTGCTCTTTGCATTTTTATTGTCCTGACTGGCCCTCGAGCTATTACACATACATCATCTGCATAGATAAATATATTAACTCCTTCAGGTAGCTGAAGTGAGGCTATATTTTCCATGAGGATGTTGAAAAGGAGGGGGCTTAGAATTCCTCCTTGTGGCGTACCATTTTCCAATTCATGATATGTGGATATCACTCCTTGAAATTTGACTCTGGCTTGCCTTCCTAGCATGTAGTTTTTAGTCCATGCTAGTAGGTGTCCTTTGACTCCTTTTTTGGCTACTGATTGCAGCACTGCAACTGGGCTTGCAAGCTCGAAGGCTTTTTCAAAGTCTATGAAGACTATTGTTGCCTTGTTCTGATTTATGCAGCTTAATACATCTGTGATGCATTCAGAGGTTCCAATTCCCTCCTGATATGCCTATAGCTGCTTGTTTAGGGGGCCAATTTTGTACTTTAATCTGTTTAAGACCATTTTTTCTCCTGTTTTTTCTATACAGGATACCAAGGCTATTGGCCTGGGATTTGTTGGATCCTTTGGCTTGGGGATTGGCTGTGTATCTTGTTGTCTCCAGGTTTGAGGCCTTATGTGCTCTAGGTGTGTTTTGTTTAGTAATCTTAGGAATGCAGTTTCTCCTGCTGGACCCATGTGTTTGATCATTGTGTAGGTGATTTTGTCAGCTCCAGGTGCAGTGTCTTTCCCTGTCTTTTGTACTGCTCTTAGCTCCTCAACTGTGTATGGGGTGTCTGTGTCATCCTGCTGAAGGCAGGCTGTGTTGATCTCTTCCCATCTTGATGGTGCCAGTTGCTCTTGTTGCATTCTGGTTTCGGGGGAGAGATTGATTGACAGTGTTCTGTTTGCAAAGGATGTTGCAATTCTTTCAGCCTCCTCATGTGGGTGTGGGTGTGTGGCAATTGGTGTCTTTCTCTTTTTTCCGGCTACTCTGCCTAGCCATTTCCAAAGCTGAGTTAGATTGGTGTATCCTGACAGGCTTGAACACCATTCCATCCATTTTTCAATTCTGATTTCATGGATTCTTTCATTTGTTTCAGTTTTGACTGTTTGTAGTAGCTCTCTGTTTTCTACTGTGGATCTTCTTCTGTATATTTTTGTGACTGTTTAGTCTGGTTTTTAGTCTTCTGACTTCTGGGCAGTAGTACCAGGAGTCTTTGTAAGTGTAACTACCTTGTGTTGTTTTTAGTGGCATAGCTCTGTTGGCTGCATTGTGAAAGGCCTCAACTAGGTCTTTTTCTAGTTGGTCTATGTCCTCTGGAGGAGCGTAGCTGATTGCCCATTCCTCTATGGTTGTTTGAAAGCAGACACAGTCTGCTAGGTCCTGGTTCCATCTTGGTGGGGGTGGTGGGATTGGAGGTAGTTGTTGTAAGTCCAATTCTGTCACTGTGGCAAAGTGATCACTTATCAGGGTTGAGTGTACTTGCCACTTGGTTAGGTGTCTAATGGCTGTTGTGGCAAAAGTCAGATCTAGTCTTCCACCTCTTATGTGTGTAGGTTGCCCTGTGTTTAGGAGGGAGACTCCCTCAAATTCATCCAGGGCGAAAGCTATGTGTTCCCCTGAGGGGTTTGTCCTTGATGGGGATGATAGTATGGGGTGATGTGCATTAAAATCCCCGCAGATAATTGTTGGTGTTCTTTCTGTGTGAGCAAAAAGTTGAGTTAGTTGTAACTCTCCTGTATCCTCCCTATGTAATTTTCTGTATATGTTGTATATGTCTATTTTTTGATTCAGTAATGTTATTGTTACTGCTAGTGTCTCTATGTTGGTGCCACAGGGAATAGGGTTGTGTAACCTTGTTGTTGGTATGCTAGTTTTAACTAATGTAGCTAGTCCTCTGTCTGTGCCTATCTGTGGTGCGATGTAGGCATTGTAGCCTGGGATTTTTAGTTTCTTTCCTGCTGGAAGATTGGTTTCTTGTAGCAGGATGACATCTACATTCTCAGTTTTGCATATTGCAATTAGGGAGGAGATCTTTGATCTAACACCGGCTGAGTTCCAGTTCAGAACTCTTACTCCATGGTGTAGGTTGAAGAGTATTGTCTTGGGTCCCTAGGGGCAAAGGCAATTGCCTTGACCTCGGAGGATGAAGTGGATGAGGTGGATGAGGTGAGAGTGGATGATGGGATGATGGATGGGGTGAGTGGTATGATAGGTGCGGGGACTGAAGTGGAGGATGTGGAAGGTACGGGTGATTGAGGTGATGGAATGGTAGGTGTGGTTGGTGAGGAGTGAGAAGTGATCTCCTGGATAGCAAGAGAGGGGGATTGGGAGGACTTATTCCTGGAGAGCAAGTCTTTTAGGACTTGTTCAATGCTGGTAGCAATTGTTGCAGCATTGATTTTTCCAGTCACGGCCTGAGTGACTAGTTCGGTCAATTTATCCTTTAGGACCGTGGTCTTTATGAAGATGGTCCTAGGCAGTGGTTTCGGACCTTTGGTTGGAGCCTTGGAGGTAGATCTGGCTCTGGGTTTAGATACTGACCTGGTTCTTGTTCTGGAGTTGGAGTGCCTGTTTAGCTCCTCCTGGGTATAAAATCTCCTTCTGGGTAGAGGTTTGGGGGCCGCTCTTCCTCTAGATGGGTCCCTTTTGTCTTTGGGGAGGGCAGCAATTACTCTTGCTACCCTTTCAGGGCATCCCCAGGCCATTGCAGTATGCCCTTTCTTGCAATTTGAACACTTTTTGACTGTGGGTATTCCAGCAGCCTTCTTGTCAATGCACTCCTGTGTGGGGTGCTTAAGGCTGCAGACAGCACAGGTTGGGACCTTTGCTTGGCATTGGTCCTTGCGATGCCCATACTTCTGGCAGTTGTAACATCTGAGGGGATCTGGGTAGTATTTGTTGACCCTGAAGCTGCCAAAGATGCCTAGGTCGACTCTTCGTGGGTGTGGACCCTTAAATGTCACCAGTATGGCTTTTGTAAGGAAGCCTGCCTTGTTCTTCATCCTTTCTGCTGCAGTGATATTGGGTAATTTAACTAGGTGGCTTTCCATCATATCAGTTGGGTAGCCAACCACAACTGCTTTTTTTAATTTTTCCTCTTCTTTAAGCTCCAATAGCTTAATGTCTGAGGTGCTTCGCAAGGTTATCAGTGCTCTTGTGTCCTTGGTGGATATGGTCCACTGTCCTTGCCTGTTCGGTTTGGCAATCATCTGAATGTTTTTGCGTTTGCTTTCAAAGGCAGCAATAGCCTTGAAGGCCTCTGATGGGTTACCAGCTAAGACCCTAAAAAAATAGGTCTTGTTTTCTCTAGCAGGCTGGTTGCTGCTTCCTGCGGTGAGGTTTCCTTGCTGGGTGGGTACATCATTCCCTGGTTGGCTCCTTCTAGGAAGTTTCTTTTTTCTCCTTACTTCCTGCCAAGGTAGGTTTCCTTCTCCATCAGAGTCGTTGTCGTTGGTCCTCTTCCGGTTTGTTTGGTCTTGGTCCTGTTCCATTCGTTTTTGTTCATTGTCCATGAGTTCCTGTTCGGCTTCCTTATCAAGTTCAGTTAGAAGGGGTTGCAGGTCGGGGTCCATCTCCATTTCACCAGTTGCTAGAGCTTCTAGTACGATCTCATGAAGTTCATTCCAGGATAAGTCCTTTTTTTCAAGATGTGTGAGTATATGATCAGAGACCATATAGAGAGACAGACAGTGTGCCTGGTGGGGTTGTCCAACCCTTTAAGCCCTAGGGCCCCAAGCAAAGTTATAGTAGAAGTTATAAGAATGAATTACAGAATCTGAAAATGAAACACAAATTCGTTAGTTATATGGGGGTTATGCTAACTAACCTATTGCTAGAGCAGTGCTGAAACTAACTCTTTTTAGCTAAGTACTAGCCTACACAAATAGCTGTTGGGGAGCCTTCTTACTGCGTTCACGCACTAAGACGGCCCAGCAGTCTATTCCTGCAGGTAGGGAGGTTGGGGGTAATAAGCAAAACTCAGTGGAAACCTAAAAGTTTTTATTTGAGCTGATTCCTGACCCTATTTGAATACTGGCTTATTTCGCCAGTTATCAAGAATAACAACCTATTATTTATCAAACAACTTGGCTTATAGGCGCCAAGCCTAACAGCCCTATGCCACTCGCCACAGACAGCGAGAGTGGGAGTTTTTGACCCTTTGGCCCTGCTTCTACTGGAGTTTTAAGACCACAACGGCTACCAGATTTTCCACAGGAGGATCTATTAGTAAGGTAAAATTATGTAGATGGAGGCAAAGCTTAGCCTATATTGTCAATTTAATTTTCTTTATATGAGGGGGCTGATTACAGCCAATTCAGGGGCAAGGCCCTTGTCAGTACAGCAAAAACTGCAACAGAAATCGTCGAAAAAACGGTGAAAATCGGCGACGAATTCGGCGAAAAACGTCGGCGAAATCGGCGATTTATCGGCGGAGGCGGCGGTCTCTTCAGGAAGCTGAATGTATCAGCTAAGTGAAGAGGGAGCAGGCAACAGCCAGAAACGGCGGCAGAAGATGTCGGCAGTCAGCAGGCAGGAGCAGCAGTGATGGTCCTCTCTCAGTGGGATCTGAGTGAGAACTGAAATAACACATTGCTTTGCCTATAAAAGTAAGGACTTGATCATTCTCCAAAATGGCCAGAGGACGAGTTTTATGGGACGACATGACCAGGTGAATTTCGTAATAGCCTAGGTTATGAATGAATTTACTAAGTTTTAAATTTTATGATTCCATAAGTCAATGCTGGCAGATCCGGTTCGAAGGACCACTAAAAATTAAAGTTAAATTAATGTGTGATAAATGATTCCAGGAAAATCTCCCTGCCCCGATTTCCGGATCCGGGCTTGGAAAAGTAGAGCCCCAACACTCTCACATTCAACAAACCTGAGACTCTGAGAGATGCAACAAACACTCTGCTAACCATACACACGTTTCTTAGAGATAAAGTTTTAATTTGATTTATATCGTGAAGGGCAGCATTGAAATAAGTTTATAGGTATTAATAAATAAGTTCCTATTACAGCTGCTAATATAAATATCTCAAACCGACAAGAATTAAGTGATTCCTTTTGCAATGATGCGAGTCAAAATAAGAGGCATTAATTTTCCCTCTGGAGTCAACTTGAAGGTTTCAAGGGACTGAGAGGAAAGAAAAGATTTTCAGTATATAACCAATTGTAAACAATAAATAGAGAGAATTTACATCTATTACTAATAGTAGGCCTAAAGTTATTTTGTATTAACTGAATACATCGATGTAGGCGAGAGGTTTCCTTCAAACAATCTTAATAAGGTTTTTCTTATACTACAAAGTAGATATTATTCCTCACTAGTAGATCAAATGGAGCCATTTCATACACGGAAGGAAGGAACCCAATTTTTACCACTTGACCTACAATTACCTACAGTAGATTGGAATCAACCCAAAATAATGAAATCCCAGTTCTTGGGGAGATGCAATAAAGCGCAAAGGATTGTTCAATGTGGAGGAGGTTTCGGAAGTTAGCATCAAGAGATGATCAATTAACCGGGTCCATCTGATTCAGGTGTATAAACATCTAGGTAGGCTACAGACAGTGTTGCCATTTCAGGATGATGTAATAAATTGCAAGCTCAATACTCTAAATTTCCTCTTTGATAGAATTTCTTTGAACTATTTTTGTTTAGCTACATTGTGAATCAATATTCATGTAATTTTCAACAGACTATATATATATATATATATATATATATATATATATATATATATATATATATATATATATATATATATATATATATATATATATATATATATATATTGTGAGGATAACAAGACGAGCAGAGAGAGACTTAAGACCAAGGAGGGCCAGGCAGTGACAGCTGATCACTCAACAGATAGACTTATAGGCTCCCCCAAACCCCCAGCCTTAGCTCACAAGGATGGTAAGGTTGCAGACACTAATATGACTAACAAGTCTGAGCGGGACTCCGACTCCCGTCTGTCAAACACCAAACAGAGATGTTACCAATCAGGCCATAACAACCCTTAACTTAACTCTCTCCCACCAACAAACATTTGTATTACTTGTGATTATAAGTTCGCTCATTTTATGTAGATCTAAAGTATCGCCTAAACCATGGGGTATGCTGTATAGGCTCAGCCTATTCCTAACTATACTTAGAACCCGTAATCGAAATTGCTGTGGCCTAATTAACCGGGGACTGTAACTCCTTCCCTCTAACTTTGCCTAATTATGATAGGTTCCATTATTTACGGAATGATAACGAAGATCATTTATTTTGTTTTCAGAACAAAACATTTCTGGGAAGAGTTGCATCTATGACAGTCTATTGGTAAGTACAAGCCTGCTTAAATTAAAATGCCGAAACAGTCATATTAAAGTGTATATATATATATATATATATATATATATATATATATATATATATATATATATATATATATATATATATATATATATATATATATATACACCCAAGCTGCGAACTAATCACGAAATAACACATTAATGTAGGTACATTTTACAAGGGACCATCATATATCAACAGATACCTCTTGATATAGCAAACTAGTCCACGACCAAGGGTTTGTCCGCCAATCTACAAACCCACCACATTCTCTAATCATAAATAATATCTATCAAAATATTTGGGGTGTATGCACTTGTATGCATTATTTATGGCTAACTTAGAAAACGCCAGTGTAAGGAGGGTCACAGGGGGCGTTAACCCCCCCCCCCCTCCCCCCGTCCCTCCATTAGGTATGTAGGTAAGGACACAGCTTGTAGGTTAGGTAAGGGTAGGTTAGGAGGGAAAGTTGGTTTTATTTGACAAGAACACTATGTTCCCCACATGATTTTAAACAGCATATACAGTATCAATGAATCATTACCAGTTCATTAGGTTTCACGATTAAATCTGAGGCGGTTGGTCAAAATAAAAAATGTTTCGATCACCTCTGAAAATTTTCTAAGTTCTGTTTTGATCTGCACCATAACACGGGTAGCTCCTGCTTAGTTTCCAAACTTTCCCGATAGATAGAGCCCGTGTCGTCCCATGCCAAAAATCGTTCATTTTTACAATTTAATGCTGTCCCATCAAAATGCATTTTTATCCTATCTATCAAGTTTGTAGTTGGTTGGGACACGTTCTTTACAGTGGCATTTGATACGGCTGTAATAATTAACATGAATTGTTAGATAGGGGAAAGGTCGTTATAATTTGTCGTTCGCTGAAGCCATGGCCAAGTTACTCTATCTTAAATTTCCCCCAAGTATTGCTTCCTACCTGGCTATAATAACACCCGTTGGGCAGCGCTCTGTTTGCCTATCAGCTAGTGGCGCAAGCCTGAACGGTAAGAATGTATATTGATGGGACAGCATTAAAATGTAAAAATGAACGATTCTTGGCATGGAACGACACGGGCTCTATCTATCGGGAAAGTTTGGAAACTAAGCAGGAGCTACCCGTGTTATTGTGCAGATCAAAACAGAACTTAGAAAATTTTCAGAGAGGTGAGCGAAACATTTTTTATTTTGACCAACCGTCTCAGATTTAATCGTGAAGCCTAATGAACTAGTAATGATTAATTGATACTGTATATGCTGTTTAAAATCATGTGGGGAACATAATGTTCTTG
Source organism: Palaemon carinicauda (assembly GCF_036898095.1). Lineage (NCBI taxonomy): Eukaryota > Metazoa > Arthropoda > Malacostraca > Decapoda > Palaemonidae > Palaemon > Palaemon carinicauda. The sequence goes on along the minus strand of NC_090744.1, from coordinate 109,297,428 downwards.
TAAAATAAAACCAACTTTCCCCCCCCTAACCTAACCTAACGTACAAGCCGTGTCCTTACCTACTTACCTAATGGGGGGGAGGCTAACGCCCCCTGCGACCCTCCTTACACTGCCGTTTTCTAAGTAAGCCATAAAACGGATTTTGAAACGAAGCGAAAAATCTATTTTTGGGTGAGATGGCCATGTCGTCCTGATGGAAGGTAACTATTGGTAGCTTTCTAAGGGATATTTGGCTACAGTGATATTCCCAGAGAATTGACCTTTAGGTCTCCAGAATTCTAACTCCTGGCGTGAATATCCTTAAAATTTCTCTTAAGGATATCGCATAATATCAGGGGATGTATATCTTGATACGACATATGGCAATCTTCACCCCGAATAGCGTTTTCGTTTCGAGGGGGAAGAGTGGCGAAACTGAAGGGGAGCCGTTATCAAGGTTACCCTTCCTCCAGTACTATTAAGAGGAACCAAGATGGTGCTCATTCCTTGTAGCATTGAGCATGGTGCTACAGATATAGTAGTTTCGTGAGGGATCTTGCCTAAGCCTTTTCTATGGTAAAGGAGGGCGGCTCCATCAGGACGACATGGCAGTCTCACCAAAACTAGATATTTCGCTTCTCTTCAAAATCCGTTTTTTTGGCTCAAGCCATGTCGTCCTGATGGAAGTTTACCAGAGAATTACTATTAAGTACTGTATCAGTGGATTTGTATAAGTGCCTTGACCTTGGGACAATTTTTATATGGTCATACAGACCATTGAGAAATATGACGATACCGTTAAACGTCATTACCACTAATCATGGAACAATTTAGGGCTTCCTGCCCCCTGCAGGGAAGTGTCGTGCTAGACAGTAAAAAAGTGTCTCAAGGTTTGTATATTGTAGGAACAAATATAAGTATCAATCAGAATATTTGTTTCATTTATTCCAGTAGTATAAGGTTTACTTAGGAAATTAAGTAAAGAACTCTGGCTACCTTCATTGTGCTATTTTCAGGGCGAAATAAGACGCAATTACACTTTTAGTCATTTATTTAGGCTAATTGAGTAAATTGGATAACAAATGTGAATGTAGAATAGAAGTATACATACAACAATTATAGATAAAGTTTTTATACCTGAAAGGGAAGAAAAGGTTAATGCCACTATAAAAATTGAAAAATTTTGAAAATTTATTAATATAATTTCAGTAAATGTTGGATACTATCAACACTGTTTACAATGTACACACGGCACAAGTGTTATCCGTATAATTCTTCACCTAAAAATTTGAACAGTCCCAGTGTCATCATGGTGTCACTCATATAAAAGATATTGCACTGGAGGTGTCAACACCTTTTCACCCAAATTGATAGTCCCCATCAATTCACTGTTCATTGCAGCGCTAGACGACAAGTTTTACTACACTACCTGCCGCCACCACGTAATGCTTCAGTTCGTGCACTTGCTTCGCATAATGTTTGTAGAACACACTGGATGACTTCCATCCAGTATATGAGCGAAGACGCTCAAAGTCCATTTACTGAAAGAAGTTCAGTGAGGAAGCAATTTTTCTTGGATCATGACCTGCGGGTGTACTGTCAGGATCCGCTCTACGAATGAAGTAGGTGAGCTTCGCCCTCAGTTGTTTTAGGGGTAAGTTCGATCCCGAGGTTTCTCCTTTGAAGGGCTGTCCTCCCCTGAAGTCTGAAGTTCTTCAAAGATAGACCTTTAGACATTCTACTGGACACAGAGAGACATCTTCCTTCAGAGGGCAGATTTTCCAGGGACCCCATCTCTTAGTGGGTAGCTCATTCTTGGCAAGAAAGGTAGGATCAGGAAAGAGATTCAGTTCTCCCGCTTCTGTGAACTGAATATGGCCCTCATCTCTTGATAGGGCTACTATTTCACTAACTCTAGCCCCTGAGGCTATAGCGAACAGGAAAATAACTTTTTGGGTAAGATCCATAAAAGAACAATTTTCATTGTTCAAGGTTGAGGCATAGTGTAGGACCTTGTCCAAGGACCATGAAATGGGCTTCGGAGGTGCTGCAGGTCTAAGTTTAGCGCATGCTTTCGGGATCTTGTTAAAGATTTCGTTCGTCAGGTCCACTTGGAAGGCGTATAGAAGAGGTCTAGTCAAGGCTGACTTACACGTAGTTATCGTGTTGGCAGCTAGGCCTTGTTCATGAAGGTGGATGGAGAAGGACAGGCAGAAGTCCACAGACTTCTTTAGGGTTTTTTGCTTTGACAAAAGCAACCCACTTTTTTCAAGACGATTCGTATTGTCTTCTAGTTGACTTTGACTTGTACTCTTCTAGGAAGTCTATACTGCCTTTTGAGATCCCAAATCTTTTCATAACTGCTAAGGTGAGAAAATCATGAGAGGAAGGTTTTGGGTTCTCTGTGATGAAGCGAAGACAGTTGACCTCTGAACCAGTTGAGATAGAGCAGGGTTCGGTAGAAGGACCAGCCTCAGCTTCAGTTCCATTACCAGAGGGAACCAGTTGCTCTTGGGCCACTTGGGGGCTACTAGAGCTGCTGTTCCCTTGAAGGATCTCAGCTTGTTGAGGACTTTCAGTAGGAGATTGGTTGGAGGGAACAGGTAAATCCTGGTCCATTCGTTCCAGTCGAGGGACATGGTGTCCGTCGCCTCCGCCAGAGGGTCCTCGTATGGGGCTACATATCGAAGTAGTTTCTTGTTGTCGCTCGTCGCGAAAAGGTCGATCTGCAGTTCCGTGACTTGTTCCAAGATGAAGGATAATGAGTCTGCGTCTAGGGACCATTCCGACTCTATCGGCTTTAGCCTGGATAGAGCGTCCGCCGTCACATTGCGGAACCCTTGTAGGTGAACTGCTGATAAGTGCCATCTCTTCTTTTTCGATAAACGAAAGATGGCTAACATTACATGGTTGATGTGGGGCGATCTCGAGCCTTGTCGGTTCAGACATCTCGCTATCACTTCGCTGTCCAAGATCAGCCAGATGTGGGCTGATCTGTGAGGGGAGTGTTTTTTCAATGACAAGAGGAATGCCATGGCCTCCAGAATATTGATGTGAAAGGTCTTGAACAGGGATGACCAAGTCCCTTGGGCTTTCCTTTGGTGGGAGTGACCTCCCCATCCTTCCGTCGAGGCATCCGTGTGGATGGTTACTGATGGTGGAGGTGGTTGCAAGGGCACGGTCCTCGTTAGGCTCTTGACCTTCAAAATCGGTCTTTGTAGATCTCTTCGAGCGTTTGATGCGTATCTTCTCCAGACTCCTGACACATCTTTCAGCTGTGCTCTTAGCACTGGGTCTGTTACTGCTGCAAACTGGAGAGAGCTCAGTACTCTTTCCTGTTGGCGTCTTGAGATCCTGTCAGATTTCAGTAGTCTCTTGACAGACCCGCAATCCCTCTCCTCTTCCCTGGGGGAATGGAGAGGCGGTGTGACTTCAAGTTCCGGTGGATTCCCAACCATTAAAACTCCTGAGCTGGAGAGAGTCGAGACTTCTTGAAGTTCATCTTGAATCCTAGATGTTCCAGGAACTCGATCACCTTCTTGGATACTTGCAGACAAGCCATCCTGGATGCTGCCCACACCAGCCAGTCGTCCATGTACGCTGCTGCCTGAACGCCTTCTAGGCGTAGTTGTTGAACGATTGCGTTTGCAAGTTTCGTGAAGATCCTTGGGGCTATGTTTAGTCCGAAGGTCATGGCTCTGAAAACGTACTTTTTCTTCTGTAGCTTGAATCCTAGATAGGAGGAGAGGGGGCGGCTGACTGGGAGATGCCAGTAAGCATTTGCCAGGTCTATTGAGACTGTGTATGCCCCTTTTGGTAACAGGGTCCTGATGTGCTGAAGGGTTAACATCCTGAACTTGCTGTTCTCGATGAACTTTGAGTGATGACAAGTCCAGAATGACTGAGTTTGTCTGAGTCCTTCTTGGGAACACAAAACAGCCTTCCCTGGAATTTGATGGACTTTGCTCTCCTTATAACCTGTTTTCTCAAGAGTTGTAAGGTATATTGTTCCAAAGAGGGGGTGGAGTGTTGGAAGAATTGAGGAAATGATGGTGGAAGCTTGTTCCATCTCCATCCTAGTCCATTCTTGATTAGGCTGTGGGCCCAAGGATCTAAGGTCCAACGATCCTGAAAGTGTTGGAGCCTCCCTCCTACCTGAAGCATCTCATTGCTTCGATTGTCCGGAGGGTTTACCTCCCTGACCGTGTCCTCCCCTACCTCATGAGGGGTGTCTTGAGGAGCCCTGTTGGGAGCCTCTACCTTTCGGACGAAAGGTAGTGGTTTGCCTCTACAACCCAGGGTTGAATGCTGGTGACTGGGCAACCAGCTGCTGAGGCATCACTTGGAATGTGGTTTGTGGTTGAGCAACCACTTGGGGCACCGCAGTCATGGTGACTGTAGGATGTTGCTGGGCAGGCCAAGAGGGTAGTCTAGGCTTCTTGGTCTTTCTTTTAGGTTGGGGACCCGCATCCGGGGAAGACTTCCTTTTAGATGAAATGCCCCACTTATGGAGAAGGTTCCTATTCTCCATGGCAGCTTTATCAACTACCTCCTTTACCACTTCATTTAGGAAGAGGTCTTTACCCCAAATGTTGGAAGATATCAGCTTCCTGGGTTCGTGTTTTACTGTTGCTGCAGCAAACACAAACTCTGTACAGGCTCTCCTAGCCTTCATAATGGCATACAGGTCCTTTACTAAGGTGGCCATGTGCATTTTGGCCAGGACCATGAGCATGTCTGGGGTGCTTTTTAGGCCAGCACACATCTCTATGCAGTTCTGTAGGGATAGGGATGCCACAAGTCTCTCCTTCGTCCCTTGGAACCTGCTTAAGACAAAGTCTGACAGTTTCGGGAGATTTTCGCTGAACTGTCGTCCCGCGATATCTGCATCCAACTTCCCTACTGAGAGGGTTAGATGGACTTCCTTCCATTCCCTATCTTCCATGGGCAGGGCGAATGACAGAGGCCTACACTCCTCTAGTGCAGGGCATGGTTTGCCTGCCTCCACTGCTTTGGGAACAGCTTTAAAATCCTTCGACCTAAAGGAGAAGGCTATTGAAGCAGGAGCAAGAAAGGTAGGGTGTTTCTTGCTCAAGGCGGACACTTTCGAGTTTGTGTAACCCACCTTCTTCAGGGTGCTCGACAAGAGAGCCTGTGCCTTGTCGTGGTCGAAAACCCTGACCTCCTTTGGTTCCATCTCCTCTTTTAACACTGGCTCCTGCTTCAGTCGAATTAAGCAGTCAGGGTAAGCATTAAAGCTTGGCCAGAACTGGATGTCGTCTAAGGGGACGGATCCCATCTTCTAAGAGATGTAGAGCTTGCCGTTGGTAATCGGCATAAACTCCGCGTACCTCCAGGGATTCGTCTCGGAGCAGGGTGGGATGTCTTGGACTCTGGGTCGCTTGAATGACCCTCGGGAGGCTGTGATTTGAGCTTCACGGAGCTCTTTCTCGAGCCTCGCTTCCCTTGCTTCACCTTGCTTGCAAATATTCTCCATTAAGGCCGTAAGATGAGCCAAAATTGCCTGGCTCATGTTGTCCAATAGAGGGGTAGAAGCCAAAGATGTAGAAGGTGTTGGCTCCAGTGCCGGCACAGACGGAAGGGACTCCGACTCGACTTCTTCTTCTTCTTCAGGAGGTAGAGTAGACTCCTCCTCGGGATCATCCTTAAGTAGATGCTTTTCAGTGTCCGTGGACACTTCAGGCATCCTTTCCTCCTGGTGGATGTCCATGCCTTGCACCGCCTCACTGACATCCGTCTCGATGCCAATCTAGATGCAGGGAGGTCTGGGTCGTGTTTGGGGCATGACAGCTTCACTACCCACCTTCGGGAATAGCAAGCTACGCATCCTGTCGTTAGGTAGGTACGGTCCCAAAGAGTTCTTCTGGAACCCTCGTACCCATTTGTGCAGCTTTTCTCGTGCTGCATCCCTCGACTCCGTTGACTTGGGGTCGTCGAAACCTTCAGCCCCCAAGGCCAGGCATATGTATATGCCCCATGTCAACGGATAATGAGACATCGGAACATGGGTTTTTTCACTTTATTACAAAAGTTTCGTGAATATACTGTCTACAGCCGACACACTCAGGAATGCACCAAGGCTACTGACTACCCCTCGCTACCAACATGCAATCCTGCTACAACAACCTGCTGAATTATAGGTTTTGTGGAATCCTTATGATTATAGAGTTCATTTACCTTGACGTACAACACACATCTTCATACAAGGATTAGGATATATATATATATATATATATATATATATATATATATATATATGTACATATATATATATATATATATATATATATATATGTACATATATATATATATATATATATATATATATATATATATATATATATATATATATATATATATATATATATATATATATATATGTAGGCCTATGTGTGTGTATTACAAAAATATCTGTACCAAAATGTTTGGTTTGCTAGAGAGAGAGAGAGAGAGAGAGAGAGAGAGATTATTATTATTTAATAAATTTATTACGCCCAAAGATGTCAAACAAAGCTACATATTGGCAATTACATACAGTACATCAGAAATCAACATAAAGAAAAATTACAGCATTGAATCATCAGTATATCATTTACAAAAATAACATACATGAGTTCGTATTCCATTATCACAACAACTGCAACAGACAGTTTAGCAGCCACCAAAGTGTGGATGACGTGTCAAAATTACATCTAGGTGATCATCTCTGAGTAAATATTGACAGGTTTGAAGTAAATTTTGTCCTTGAGGTAACAGATTCCTGACAGTGGGGCAATGAAGGCAGTAGTGTTCAAGGTTATTGGCATTAGCGAGTTTACACAGTTTACATGAGGATAGTGTGGTATATCTAGTGTCTGTCCAACCTGCCACACAGGACGATATCCCAACCTTATACTGGCACTTACGACATTATGCCTATGCACCATGAGTCCACGACGCAGGTACTTGTGACGGCTATGCAGAAAGTTATCATGATGTTGTATGGAAACGCTAGTGCCCCTCTCTGCATCCCTACGCTGTACTGTACAGGCAAAAGCTGCTGAATATATTCTATGTTTAAGGCAGCGAAGTGAGGGCTCAACATTTCTGTCATCAAGGTCCAGCGTGCAGGCAGCTTTAGCAAGACTGTCCACCATGTCATTCCCAGCAAGCCCAATATGGGAGGGCATCCACATGAAGGACATGACAAGCGAGGCATTGTAAGCAGCAGCGAGTTGACACAGTATGTCTCGCACAACACGGCCACAGCTGGGCCTAGAAGATGTCGGTGCCTGGAGTGCAGATTTGGAGTCACAGATCACCAATCCATTCACATTTCTTCTAACAAGTAGAGTTACTGCATCCCATATACCTTGAAGTTCGCAATAAGTGGAACTGGATGAGTTTGGCAACCTGCAACCATGCCACCCACCCTCAGGAGGCTCTAAAGTTGGGGAGAACATAGCACATGCTGCACTTCCATCTGCCTGTACTGAGCCGTCAACGTAGATGTGGCGTCCTGCAGGAACTGAAATTGACACTTTGGATATTGTTTCCCTAACCCGCTGTTTCTGTAGACTGGTATGGGCATCTTTAGAGGTTGGTGTGGAAGTGACAGCAGGAATAGGAACCCGCCATGGTGGCAAATCTTGGATGACTGCTTGCTCAGGTACACCGATATCAAGGTGTCGAAGATTTTCACATACTGCCCTAACTAGGTTATGGCCCCCTGGCCGGAGTTGAGGTCTTGGTGCATCTTCGTCAAGTGATGCTCTGAGGACAGCAGGGAAGTTTGGAGTAAATTGTGGAGAGTGTAGACATTTAACAGAAAACAAAGTTACATTAGCATGAATTTTCTCTATTAATGGAGGTAACATGAGTTCGGTCTGCATGTTGACTATCCGAGTGGAAGGAGGGCATCCTAGGATAAACTTCATTACTCTATTTTAGGAACAGTTCTAGAGGTTGTAATGCCTGTCTGGGTAATTGAATTAAAGCAGGAGATAAATAGTCAACAACTGACCTTAGGAAGAGGATATAGAGGGTTTTAGCCACGGGGATAGATATACCTGTGGCCCTGGTCGCAAGCCACTTGATGGGAGTGAAGCGAGGCTCCAGTCGATCAAGAAGGTTTTTCACCATGGGGTGGATTCATTGTCGTGCGGGTATAGCAAGGGTGATCCTGACTGGTGCACCTAGATATGTATACTGTGTGCAGTGAGGTATAATATTCCCACCCATAGTGAACACTGACAGGTCTCGGAGATTCCGCGCAGAGAAGATTCTGGTTTTTTCTGGGGAGAGTATGAGGCAACAGGAGGTACAGGACCCGTAGAAGTCTTGAAGGACACGCTGAAGGTCTCGATAGGTAGTGGAGTGGATGCAGACATCATCGGCATAGCAGGTTACAGTGGTTCCAGGGATAGCAGGGAGGAGAGACAGTACACGGTGCAAAAGTATATTAAAAAGAAATGGGCTCAATACACCAGCCTGAGGAGTGCCAAGCTCAAAATTTTCATAGGAGCTACATGCACCCTTAAAGAAAACACGTGATTTTCTGTTACTGAGATAACCGTTTATCCACTTCAGGTTTCCTCTGACACCAAATTCGACAAGCTGATCAAGAATTATATCCCTGTTCGTTATATCAAAAGCACTTTTGAGGTCAAGGAAGGCAACTACATTGTTGGAGGACAATCGGGAGTAGAGTTCAGCTAAACAGTGATGAGTACTCCTCTGTGGAAGAAAGCCATACAAATGGGGAGAAAGTTTTTCTTGTAACCGGTACATTAGCCTGGTTAGTAATATACGCTCAAACACTTTACCAAAACATGAGGTGAGGGAGATAGGCCGGTATTTATTAGTTCCAGGCTTTGGGATAGGAATAATTGTGCTTATGATCCAGGCAGCAGGTACATATCCAAGTTGGTAGCAAAGATTATACAATTGTAGAAGAGGATTTCCAGGAACCTTCTGGAGGAGACGAAGCACTTGGTAAGTAAAGCCATCATCTCCAGGAGCAGAATTTTTATTTCCCATAACAGCACATCGCAGCTCATCCTCGGTGATCAGCTCTTTGTCCTCCTCGTCTGATTCCAACAATGCAGCCATCAGACGAAGGTTGCGTAAATTGCTCTGGGAAGAAAGTGCTTCTTGGATTTGTACAGGGAGATTACTGGACCGTGACTGGGTTGACCAGGTAGTGATGAGATCCTGAGCATATGCTTGTGGACTGTGGTGAAGTGCACATGTGGTTTTTTTCTTGACAGTCCTTTTGATGAGATGCCACATGGTCCCAACGCTAGTCTGATGGTTAATTAGGTCAGTGTATTTATACCACGACTCAGTGTAGAAGCACTTCTGGAGAGCAACTAAATCATCCCTAGCCTGCTGATATTGAAGTAGACGATTAGGTGTCGGTTGTGTCTGAAAGGCAAGGCCAGCATCGGCCGCAACTCTCTCTGCTTGCTTAATGCGTTGATCCAAGGTCCAAGCATGGGCAACAAGATGACTTTTAATGTGAGGTCTGGCAATATATAGTTGATAGAAGTCATGGGTAGCTTTTACCAAAGAATTATACAGGTGTTCTGGAGAGTGTTTATCAAAGGTAGGTAGGACAGAGGAGATGTATGAAACATATGTTGGGCAGTACTTGGGTGGAATGGTGATGCGGGTACGATGATAGGGGTCACTTGGATGAGTCTGTATTGAGTACTGTAGACATAAGGCAACATGGTCAGAAAAGAGCGAGGGAACAGAATGACAGGATACATGTGAAGCCACGAGCCCAGATGTAAGGATATGATCAAAAGTGCCCCCCCCCCCCCCACCACCCCAGATGTGTGTGGCACCACCTGTATCCCAATGGGTTAAATAGTAACGTTGGATGTAGTTGAGCAGAGGAACGCCACTGCAGTTGGGAATAGGAGAGACATCACCTAGATCTGGGTGTCTGGCATTGAAATCACCCATGTAGATCATGCCAAGGTTTGTAGGTGTAGGAAGTGCTGAGAGGTTAATTAAGCCAGGGGCAGAGTAAACATTGCATAATCGAATATGACCATCACCTATCTTAACCTGAAAAAGTTGGAAGGTCATGTTAATATCTGCTGATGAGCGAAGGAGTTGATGAGGGAGAGTAGAGTGGATGTAAGTAATAAGACCATTCCTGACATGATGTACATATGAAACATAACCGGAGAGTTTTGGAGCTTCATCACCTGACTGAGCACCGCCAGGGAAGGCTTCTTGAATAAATATTTCTTGTGGGTGATGGCGATAAACATATGTCCTGAGTGCAGTCAGTCTGGAGTATTGTCTAATTCCAAGGGCATTCCATGAAAGGACATGTAGTTGCATGAGTCTAGCGAAGTTTACCCTTAACGCTGCGAGAGACAGGTCGAGCATGTACCGGAGAAGCAGCACTGTTAGATGGTGCACCAAGTGGAGGAGGCTGAGCTGGCAGGAGGCCACTGACCCTTTCAAGACAAGAGGCAACAGTATCTAGCTTCTCAGTAAGTGAGGCAACAGAGGTTATGAGAACTTGTTGTGCCTTGACCAGTGTGTTGAGGTTACTTGCAGTGGTAGCCTGCTGAACGATCAAGCTATTGAAGCGTACATCAATAGCATCAAAGCGTATCGTTAGTGCTGTACAGTGCGATTCCAACGCAGCAACAGCCTTACAAAGTTTCAAAATTTCAGCTGATTCAGGAGGGCATAATGAGACGGTTGACACTAGTTGTGGTGGTGGTGGTGGTGGTGTCAGTGGAAGTGACTGCGTGGCAGCGCGCGACCGTCTGGAACATCCATGCCAAACATTAACTCCTGCTTCACCACAACGAGGGCATTTCCAATGCACAGTCTCTGGAGTTGATGATGATTCTGAGAATGAGGTGGAAGCATCAGTAACAGGTTTATGGTATGGACAGGTGCGTGTGGAATGGGCTGCAGCACACCAGGCACACTTAGGTGAGGCAGAGCAATATCGGGAAATATGGCCAGTACCCCAGCAGTTGAAACAGTTGGGCTGACCATCCTTCATCCTGCGTAATTCACAAGGAGGGAGGCAAGGGAGGAAGGAAAACTCATAGACAGATGGTGGTGGTTCCAGTAGACTCCATGTGATGACAATGCGATTAATAGGGTTCCCATTTTGAAGAAATCTTCGTGCACTGTATACACCAGGCATTTCCTTAGCAAGGTTAGGGTGTGCTTCAATAGGGTAACGAGTAATAAGATATGTTAAATACTTACGGGGTCTGTCTATTGAATCTTGAATATCCAGGCTTATGGACAGAAATTCACCACCCTTCACCCTGCCAATGATGTCCTCACGACTCGTTGCAATATATAAAAATTTAGATGTGACAGCAGACATATTCACCTTTGCCAGCTCCTTATCAAGATTGAAGGTTTTGTTTACTTCAGTCAGCCATCGTAGTTTAGTGTCAGTGCTCAAATTTTCTTTGAAGACCAACCTAGTGTATTCATCACGGGGAGCAAAAGCTGGGGTAGCAGAGGATGCACGTCGTGTAGGGGGATGAGGCAGAGTGACATCACACTTTTGTCTAGTAAAAGACTCTTGACATTTGGATGTTTTAGCAGCAGGAGACTGTGGAGCACTGCTAATATCTGACCCATAATCCACTGGGTGCTTCATGGGGGTATTAGCAACAGTACTGGAGGGCTTATGAGGAAGAGAATGTGTGAGTGGTGGCCAATGAGTCATATGTACATCCTCATCATCAGTCAGGTGCAGATCATTTTCAACCTCCGAAACAGAGGCTGGTCCGGAGTAATCCATTTTTAGTGAAGCAGCAGCCCTTTCACGTCCCACATATACTGCGCATGCGCGAACTGAGGCGCCGCCGACCAAGTGGGTATGCCACGGGGTATGAGTTTCTATATCGTAACTACAGACTAGTACAAAAGTCCTATATACACACTGTTGTTACCAAAATGGTCACTGAGTCTTACTGTAACTTATATAGCACGGTGAAAGGTGTAGTATCGCTAGAACTTGCACAAAAACTCATTTTATAGAGAGCTCATACAATGCATGTTTACAAACCGAGACAGTGTTACCAACCCCCAGAGAGAGAGAGAGAGAGAGAGAGAGAGAGAGAGAGAGAGAGAGAGTTAGTGCTTTTCTGTTAGTTTTTTTTTCTGTGTGTACTCTCACACAGCTGCCACTAATAGCAGTCAATCCATGACCTAATTACGAAATATATTGTGTAGGCGAAAAGGATCAACATTTTTCTTATCAGTTCCATGAGAAGCAAGTCTAATACTTTACTTCCTTCCTTCCATCCAGGAGGATTTACATGCTTTATTCATGAAAACCTATTGGATGGCTTCTCTCTTTGGGAACAACACGTAGGAGTCTCATTAGGTAGAGAAGTTCACTCACCCCTTTCATGGTCCAGGTTCCTCATTGCTCTCCCCACAACACTGTGATTGTGGGCATCCTACTAGATGAAGTGTAGTAAGTGCAAAGTGCTACAATCTGCAGAAAATTCATTATCATTAGCAACATCCTACATAGACATCACAGCTTGCATTCTTTTACTTCGAACTTCAAGGGCAACCACATTTGACCCAGTAATGAACATAAATTCTTCTTCTTCTTCTTCTCAAAACATAAGAATAATATCTAAACAAGAAACTTGATAAGACAATCAATCAGTTTGTGTCTTAGAGTGAACGCTTCCTCAACAGTTCAGTTTTCTTGGGTTTTGCTTAATCTCAGTTTTAGAGAAGTTTTATTAATGTAAGGACATCGTCTTACCCGCCGTGTTTCTTCCCTCTAGACTTTTCTGTATATTGTAACTGTATTATTTATTCCACACAGTGGATTTTTGTATAACAATGTTGTGATGTTTGAGAGCTTTACTTTGATGAATAAGGAAATGTTTCCCTCCTGGGCTACTTATCCGTCCGTACTATGTAATATAGTGACCGTTGCATGTTCAGTAAATTTTCTGTCTCTCTCTGTTTGTCTTGTTGTCCTCACTACTGGTGACCCCGGAGATGTTGGAAACACATTGCAGTTTTGGCTTGCTATTAACGGACTAATTACGGCTGGGTTTCCTTAGTATATCTCCTTTTGCCAATAACGTTTAACGACATCTTTTGGCTTTATCCCACTATCCCTCTTAGTTTCGTGAGGCAGCAACGATGAGTATATCTGACATAACCAACTCATGCTCTTGGCCCGATGCATCAACCGACCACAACGAAACCGCCCAGCCCATCGTGCCAAGCAACCACTCAGCTGCGCCTAAAGTCTAGCAGCCACCGTTCTAACAACACAACACCGCCTTCTGGTTTCTAAGGGCGGGTGTACTCTTCAGGGTGGCCAAGCCAAACAACCCCTGCGCCAAAGCTGACATCGTCCTTAAAGCCATCCTTGAGGAGGTATTTGACAAGATCTTCCCATGGCTCGATGCCCACTCAGGTCAGGTATCCTACGGCGACCTGCGAACCATACTAATCAATATGTACTCGCTTTCTGTCTCGGCAAGGGCACATAAGGTCTTTGATCTCAGCAATGGACCAATGGGCGACACCTCGTCCGTAGAAGCATGGGATGAACTGGTTTGACTTCTCATGCTGCCAGAGACTGACGCCAATGGACGACGACGAGAGATAAGCCTATCTCGCGGAAATATTCCTCAGACGCCTTCCTCAGGACGTGAGAGCCCAGCTCACTGACACCGACACCCTGCCGATGAACGACCTCCTGTCAAGGGCATAGAAATTATACGAAACCTCCAAGGTCTCCCGCCGTGGCGCGTCATCCTCCTTCAGCTGCTCATCCTTCGACTCCTCGGTGGCGCCCCCTGCTCACAACGATGAAATCCTTGCCCTGATGAAGAAGAAACCTTCGCAGCCGATGCAGCAGAACACTAGACCGAACAGGACTTGGTGTTTCTACCACCAGCAGTTTGGGAGCAACGCAATGAAGTGCAGGCCCCCCTGCAAGTTCCTGAAGAAATTTTGACACCAGACACCGCCGACATCAACCGTAGCCACAGTTGCAGATCACGGCAAGATCGCATTCTACATTCTCGACGCCGTATCCAATCGTAGGCTTATGGTTGATACCGGCTGTAAGCAATCAACATTCCCTCTCTCACAGGCCGACCTAAACCGGGCGCCTAGCAGTGATGCCCCCTCGCTCATCGACGCCAACGGATCTCACATACGATGTTATGGGACTAGGGTGCTTAAAATCTCAATCATGAGCCAATTTTACTCTTGGCCCTTCGCCATCGCTGACGTCAGACACCCCCTCCTCGCCGCTGACTTCCTGGCTCACCATGGCCTAATCATCAACGTCGCCGGGAAATGCCTCATCGACGCCGGGACATGCCGAACCTGCCCAATACAAGCTGGTCCGGGTTTCACACCAATCTCCGCCGTCGTAGCGCAGCCCTACGCCGCCCTTCTTCAGGAGTTCCCCGACGTTTTCAAGCCGAACTTCGATAATCGACGGGATCCCCCTCCAAGCACTGGGTCTACCACCACATAAACACAACGAAACCTTCTACGCATGCTAAGTTCCGCTGCCTACCGCCGCAGAAGTTGAGAGATGCCAAACGTGCCTTCGAAGACATATAACGGATGGGCATTTGCAAGAAGGCGTCCAGCCCTTGGGCGTCTCCGCTCCACATGGTAAAGAAACCGGACATGACACGGAGGCCCTGCGGTGACTACCGGCGCCTTAACCTCATCACAATGCCAGACCACTACCCTCTGCCGCATATGCAAGACCTAACCAGCGCCCTTCATGGGGCAAAACTTTTTACTAAAATGGACCTTCTTAAATCATACTTTCAGGTTCCTGTGTTCCCAGAGGACGTGCCTAAGACCGCCATCATAACGCCGTTCGACTCCTACACCTTCTCATATTCAACCTTCGGCCTATACATCGCAGGGGCCACGTTTCAACGACTGATGGATAGCATCCTCGGGGACCTGCTGTTTGCATCTGCTACGTGGATGACATCTTAATCTTCTCCAGGACGAAAGAGGAACATTGGAGACATGTCTGCGCCGTGCTGAAACGCCCTCAGGTGAACGGTTTGATCGTGCGCTTTGACAAGTGCACATTCGGTGCCAAGAGAGTGGACTTCCTTGGACATCAAATATCCGCAGCGGTCGTGAAGCCCACATTGACCAAATTGGTCGCCGTGAAAACCTTCCCAACCCCAACGACCATCCGGCACCCTCAGGAGTTTTTGGGGATGGTAAACTACTACCGTCGCTTCATCCCCAACATCGCCCACATCCTCACTCCCCTCAACCATGTCCTGAAGGGAAAAGCCAAGAAGCTCATCTGGGGTCTCCTGCAGCAACGCGCCTTCGACAAGACGAAGGCAGCCCTTGCTCAAGCCATCACCCTGGTGTACCATGACGACAGCGCCCCCCCCCCCATAAAGTTGACCACCGATGCCACAATGTCGCATGCTGTGTTGTCCTCAAATAGATCGTCAACGATAACCCGCAACCCTTGGCCTTCTTCAGCAAGAAACTCAAACCCGCGGAAACCAGGTACAGCACGTTTGACAGGGAGCTCCTCGCTGTCTACCTTGCCGTCTGCCATATCAGATACATGCTTGAAGGGACCCCCTTCACCAACGCAACGGACCACCAGCCCCTGATCCATGCTTTCACGAAGTCTTCAGGCGCATAGTCCTCTCGCCAACAGCGACACCTGGCAGCCAATCGCAGAATTCGACTGCACTATCAGTTACTTACTGGGTAAGAAGAACCACGTCGCCGACGCCCTCTCCAGGATTGAGATCAACGTGGTCCACCTGGGGATTGACTACGCAAACCTCACTGTAGAACATCGGAACAACCCAGAGGCCCAAGACTATCGTACGACTGCATCAACACTACAAATGAAGGACATTCCCCTTGGACCGGCTGGGGAAACCATCTTCTGCGACACTAGCACGGGGTCCCTCGCCCATGGATTCCCGCATCCTGTAGAAGGAAAATCTTCAACATCATCCACGGATTATCACACCCCTCGGGTCGCACTACAGCCCGTCTTTTATCCGAGAAATTCCTCTGGCCAGGAATCAAGAAGGACACCCGTGAGTGAGCGAGAACTTGCATTAACTGCCAGACAAGTAAGGTCAACCGCCATACTGAGTCAGGAGTCGGCGATTTTCCCCAACCTAAGAGACAATTCGGACACATTAACGTGTACTTCGTGGGACCTCTGCCACCTTCAGGTTCTGTAAGATACTTCTGACAATCGTCGACCGATCCACTAGATGGTTAGAAGCAACTCTGATGTCCGAAGCAACCACCCATGCCTGCGCCGAAGCTCTCCTGTCAAGTTGGATCAGCTGCTTCGTTGTCCCTGACTATATCACAACGGACCGAGGTTCCACTTTCTTGTCAGAGATCTGGCTCTCTTTAGCAAACTGGATGGGAACGACACTCCACAGCACCACGGCATACAACCCTACCGTGAATGGCATGGTTGAGAGAACTCATCACACACTCAAGGCAGTCCTGATGGCGAGATGTGTGGATGAACATTGGAAAGCGCAACTCCCGTGGGTCCTCCTTGGCCTTCGCATCGCTCCCAGGGCAGACGGCAAACCTTCTCTTGCAGAGAAGGTCTACGGCGAGGCACCTACAATCCCTGGTGAGTTTTTCCTTGCAACTACCAATGACACCAATCTGGATCACCTGAGAGAAATCGCCGGGAAATTCAGACCATACCTGAAAACATACGAGGACATGACCAGACACTTCACGACCAAGAACCTAGACGACTGCGACTACGTCTTCATCCGGGTCGATGCTCACCGCCAACTCCTGACTAGACCTTATCGCGGCCCTTACGAGGTTGTCAGAAGAACAGCCAAATCTTTCCTCTTGAACGTCCACGGACAACAAGATTGGGTGACGATCGACCGATTAAAACCAGCGTACCTTGAAAGCAACAAGAAGATCACCACGGGCCCTGGTAGACCTGGGATTCCACCTCAGAACAAATCATCCACCAGACGGGAGAAAACCACGCAACGACTGGGGAAAACGATTCCTCCGAAGCAGAGCAACCTTCCCCTCCGCTCAAGCACAAGAGGGGAACTACGTCGCCCTTCAGGATACAGGGATTAATCGCATCAACCATTTCCGATGCCTGCTGTCTGGGTGGGGGGGGGGGGAGTACTTGTAAAGACATCAGCTTACCCGCCGTGTTTCCTCCCCCTAGACTCTTTTCTGTATATTGTAACTTTATTATTTATTCCACTCAGTGGATTTTTGTATAATGATGTTGCACTCTTTAAGAGCTTTATTTCCATGTATAATAATGTATATTTCATTAGGCTACCGCCTTGGTATTTATAATTTATATTTGAATGAAAACACAAATAATTGTGGTAGTTGGAAATGTTTCCCTCCCAAGCTACTTATCCGTCCGCACTCTGTAATATAGTGACCGTTGCATGTTCAGTAAATTGTCAGTCTCTCTCTGCTCGTCTTGTTGTCCTCACAATATATATATATATATATATATATATATATATATATATATATATATATATATATATATATATATATATATATATATATATATATATATATATATATATATATATATATATATATATATTAGTCTGTTGAAAATTACATGAATATTGATTCACAGTGTAGCTAAACAAAAATAGTTCAAAGAAATTCTATCAAAGAGGAAATTTAAAGTATTGAACTTGCAATTTATCACATCATTCTGAAATGGCAACACTGTCTTTAGCCTACCTTGATGTTTATTGA
>NC_090744.1:109194997-109279144 GCF_036898095.1 Palaemon carinicauda | reverse complement strand
AGAGAGAGAGAGAGAGAGAGAGATTATTATTATTTAATAAATTTATTACGCCCAAAGATGTCAAACAAAGCTACATATTGGCAATTACATACAGTACATCAGAAATCAACATAAAGAAAAATTACAGCATTGAATCATCAGTATATCATTTACAAAAAATAACATACATGAGTTCGTATTCCATTATCACAACAACTGCAACAGACAGTTTAGCAGCCACCAAAGTGTGGATGACGTGTCAAAATTACATCTAGGTGATCATCTCTGAGTAAATATTGACAGGTTTGAAGTAAATTTTGTCCTTGAGGTAACAGATTCCTGACAGTGGGGCAATGAAGGCATTAGTGTTCAAGGTTATTGGCATTAGCGAGTTTACACAGTTTACATGAGGATAGTGTGGTATATCTAGTGTCTGTCCAACCTGCCACACAGGACGATATCCCAACCTTATACTGGCACTTACGACATTATGCCTATGCACCATGATTCCACGACGCAGGTACTTGTGACGGCTATGCAGAAAGTTATCATGATGTTGTATGGAAACGCTAGTGCCCCTCTCTGCATCCCTACGCTGTACTGTACAGGCAAAAACTGCTGAATATATTCTATGTTTAAGGCAGCGAAGTGAGGGCTCAACATTTCTGTCATCAAGGTCCAGCGTGCAGGCAGCTTTAGCAAGACTCCACCATGTCATTCCCAGCAAGCCCAATATGGGAGGGCATCCACATGAAGGACATGACAAGCGAGGCATTGTAAGCAGCAGCGAGTTGACACAGTATGTCTCGCACAACACGGCCACATCTGGGCCTAGAAGATGTCGGTGCCTGGAGTGCAGATTTGGAGTCACAGATCACCAATCCATTCACATTTCTTCTAACAAGTAGAGTTACTGCATCCCATATACCTTGAAGTTCGCAATAAGTGGAACTGGATGAGTTTGGCAACCTGCAACCATGCCACCCACCCTCAGGAGGCTCTAAAGTTGGGGAGAACATAGCACATGCTGCACTTCCATCTGCCTGTACTGAGCCATCAACGTAGATGTGGCGTCCTGCAGGAACTGAAATTGACACTTTGGATATTGTTTCCCTAACCCTCTGTTTCTGTAGACTGGTATGGGCATCTTTAGAGGTTGGTGTGGAAGTGACAGCAGGAATAGGAACCCGCCATGGTGGCAAATCTTGGATGACTGCTTGCTCAGGTACACCGATATCAAGGTGTCGAAGATTTTCACATACTGCCCTAACTAGGTTATGGCCCCCTGGCCGGAGTTGAGGTCTTGGTGCATCTTCGTCAAGTGATGCTCTGAGGACAGCAGGGAAGTTTGGAGTAAATTGTGGAGAGTGTAGACATTTAACAGAAAACAAAGTTACATTAGCATGAATTTTCTCTATTAATGGAGGTAACATGAGTTCGGTCTGCATGTTGACTATCCGAGTGGAAGGAGGGCATCCTAGGATAAACTTCATTACTTTATTTTAGAACAGTTCTAGAGGTTGTAATGCCTGTCTGGGTAATTGAATTAAAGCAGGAGATAAATAGTCAACAACTGACCTTAGGAACAGGATATAGAGGGTTTTAGCCACGGGGATAGATATACCTGTGGCCCTGGTCGCAAGCCACTTGATGGGAGTGAAGCGAGGCTCCAGTCGATCAAGAAGGTTTTTCACCATGGGGTGGATTCATTGTCGTGCGGGTATAGCAAGAGTGATCCTGACTGGTGCACCTAGATATGTATACTGTGTGCAGTGAGGTATAATATTCCCACCCATAGTGAACACTGACAGGTCTCGGAGATTCCGCGCAGAGAAGATTCTGGTTTTTTCTGGGGAGAGTATGAGGCAACAGGAGGTAAAGGACCCGTAGAAGTCTTGAAGGACACGCTGAAGGTCTCGATGGGTAGTGGAGTGGATGCAGACATCATCGGCATAGCAGGTTACAGTGGTTCCAGGGATAGCAGGGAGGAGAGACAGTACACGGTGCAAAAGTATATTAAAAAGAAATGGGCTCAATACACCAGCCTGAGGAGTGCCAAGCTCAAAGTTTTCATAGGAGCTACATGCACCCTTAAAGAAAACACGTGATTTTCTGTTACTGAGATAACCGTTTATCCACTTCAGGTTTCCTCTGACACCAAATTCGACAAGCTGATCAAGAATTATATCCCTGTTCGTTATATCAAAAGTACTTTTGAGGTCAAGGAAGGCAACTACATTGTTGGAGGACAATCGGGAGTAGAGTTCAGCTAAACAGTAATGAGTACTCCTCTGTGGAAGAAAGCCATACAAATGGGGAGAAAGTTTTTCTTGTAACCGGTACATTAGCCTGGTTAGTAATATACGCTCAAACACTTTACCAAAACATGAGGTGAGGGAGATAGGCCGGTATTTATTAGTTCCAGGCTTTGGGATAGGAATAATTGTGCTTATGATCCAGGCAGCAGGTACATATCCAAGTTGGTAGCAAAGATTATACAATTGTAGAAGAGGATTTCCAGGAACCTTCTGGAGGAGACGAAGCACTTGGTAAGTAAAGCCATCATCTCCAGGAGCAGAATTTTTATTTCCCATAACAGCACATCGCAGCTCATCCTCGGTGATCAGCTCTTTGTCCTCCTCGTCTGATTCCAACAATGCAGCCATCAGACGAAGGTTGCGTAAATTGCTCTGGGAAGAAAGTGCTTCTTGGATTTGTACAGGGAGATTACTGGACCGTGACTGGGTTGACCAGGTAGTGATGAGATCCTGAGCATATGCTTGTGGACTGTGGTGAAGTGCACATGTGGTTTTTTTCTTGACAGTCCTTTTGATGAGATGCCACATGGTCCCAACGCTAGTCTGATGGTTAATTAGGTCAGTGTATTTATACCACGACTCAGTGTAGAAGCACTTCTGGAGAGCAACTAAATCATCCCTAGCCTGCTGATATTGAAGTAGACGATTAGGTGTCGGTTGTGTCTGAAAGGCAAGGCCAGCATCGGCCGCAACTCTCTCTGCTTGCTTAATGCGTTGATCCAAGGTCCAAGCATGGGCAACAAGATGACTTTTAATGTGAGGTCTGGCAATATATAGTTGATAGAAGTCATGGGTAGCTTTTACCAAAGAATTATACAGGTGTTCTGGAGAGTGTTTATCAAAGGTAGGTAGGACAGAGGAGATGTATGAAACATATGTTGGGCAGTACTTGGGTGGAATGGTGATGCGGGTACGATGATAGGGGTCACTTGGATGAGTCTGTATTGAGTACTGTAGACATAAGGCAACATGGTCAGAAAAGAGCGAGGGAACAGAATGACAGGATACATGTGAAGCCACGAGCCCAGATGTAAGGATATGATCAAAAGTGCCCCCCCCCCACCACCCCAGATGTGTGTGGCACCACCTGTATCCCAATGGGTTAAATAGTAACGTTGGATGTAGTTGAGCAGAGGAACTCCACTGCAGTTGGGAATAGGAGAGACATCACCTAGATCTGGGTGTCTGGCATTGAAATCACCCATGTAGATCATGCCAAGGTTTGTAGGTGTAGGAAGTGCTGAGAGGTTAATTAAGCCAGGGGCAGAGTAAACATTGCATAATCGAATATGACCATCACCTATCTTAACCTGAAAAAGTTGGAAGGTCATGTTAATATCTGCTGATGAGCGAAGGAGTTGATGAGGGAGAGTAGAGTGGATGTAAGTAATAAGACCATTCCTGACATGATGTACATATGAAACATAACCGGAGAGTTTTGGAGCTTCATCACCTGACTGAGCACCGCCAGGGAAGGCTTCTTGAATAAATATTTCTTGTGGGTGATGGCGATAAACATATGTCCTGAGTGCAGTCAGTCTGGAGTATTGTCTAATTCCAAGGGCATTCCATGAAAGGACATGTAGTTGCATGAGTCTAGCGAAGTTTACCCTTAACGCTGCGAGAGACAGGTCGAGCATGTACCGGAGAAGCAGCACTGTTAGATGGTGCACCAAGTGGAGGAGGCTGAGCTGGCAGGAGGCCACTGACCCTTTCAAGACAAGAGGCAACAGTATCTAGCTTCTCAGTAAGTGAGGCAACAGAGGTTATGAGAACTTGTTGTGCCTTGACCAGTGTGTTGAGGTTACTTGCAGTGGTAGCCTGCTGAACGATCAAGCTATTGAAGCGTACATCAATAGCATCAAAGCGTATCGTTAGTGCTGTACAGTGCGATTCCAACGCAGCAACAGCCTTACAAAGTTTCAAAATTTCAGCTGATTCAGGAGGGCATAATGAGACGGTTGACACTAGTTGTGGTGGTGGTGGTGGTGGTGTCAGTGGAAGTGACTGCGTGGCAGCGCGCGACCGTCTGGAACATCCATGCCAAACATTAACTCCTGCTTCACCACAACGAGGGCATTTCCAATGCACAGTCTCTGGAGTTGATGATGATTCTGAGAATGAGGTGGAAGCATCAGTAACAGGTTTATGGTATGGACAGGTGCGTGTGGAATGGGCTGCAGCACACCAGGCACACTTAGGTGAGGCAGAGCAATATCGGGAAATATGGCCAGTACCCCAGCAGTTGAAACAGTTGGGCTGACCATCCTTCATCCTGCGTAATTCACAAGGAGGGAGGCAAGGGAGGAAGGAAAACTCATAGACAGATGGTGGTGGTTCCAGTAGACTCCATGTGATGACAATGCGATTAATAGGGTTCCCATTTTGAAGAAATCTTCGTGCACTGTATACACCAGGCATTTCCTTAGCAAGGTTAGGGTGTGCTTCAATAGGGTAACGAGTAATAAGATATGTTAAATACTTACGGGGTCTGTCTATTGAATCTTGAATATCCAGGCTTATGGACAGAAATTCACCACCCTTCACCCTGCCAATGATGTCCTCACGACTCGTTGCAATATATAAAAATTTAGATGTGACAGCAGACATATTCACCTTTGCCAGCTCCTTATCAAGATTGAAGGTTTTGTTTACTTCAGTCAGCCATCGTAGTTTAGTGTCAGTGCTCAAATTTTCTTTGAAGACCAACCTAGTGTATTCATCACGGGGAGCAAAAGCTGGGGTAGCAGAGGATGCACGTCGTGTAGGGGGATGAGGCAGAGTGACATCACACTTTTGTCTAGTAAAAGACTCTTGACATTTGGATGTTTTAGCAGCAGGAGACTGTGGAGCACTGCTAATATCTGACCCATAATCCACTGGGTGCTTCATGGGGGTATTAGCAACAGTACTGGAGGGCTTATGAGGAAGAGAATGTGTGAGTGGTGGCCAATGAGTCATATGTACATCCTCATCATCAGTCAGGTGCAGATCATTTTCAACCTCCGAAACAGAGGCTGGTCCGGAGTAATCCATTTTTAGTGAAGCAGCAGCCCTTTCACGTCCCACATATACTGCGCATGCGCGAACTGAGGCGCCGCCGACCAAGTGGGTATGCCACGGGGTATGAGTTTCTATATCGTAACTACAGACTAGTACAAAAGTCCTATATACACACTGTTGTTACCAAAATGGTCACTGAGTCTTACTGTAACTTATATAGCACGGTGAAAGGTGTAGTATCGCTAGAACTTGCACAAAAACTCATTTTATAGAGAGCTCATACAATGCGAGTTTACAAACCGAGACAGTGTTACCAACCCCCAGAGAGAGAGAGAGAGAGAGAGAGAGAGAGAGAGAGAGAGAGAGAGAGAGTTAGTGCTTTTCTGTTAGTTTTTTTTCTGTGTGTACTCTCACACAGCTGCCACTAATAGCAGTCAATCCATGACCTAATTACGAAATATATTGTGTAGGCGGAAAGGATCAACATTTTTCTTATCAGTTCCATGAGAAGCAAGTCTAATACTTTACTTCCTTCCTTCCATCCAGGAGGATTTACATGCTTTATTCATGAAAACCTATTGGATGGCTTCTCTCTTTGGGAACAACACGTAGGAGTCTCATTAGGTAGAGAAGTTCACTCACCCCTTTCATGGTCCAGGTTCCTCATTGCTCTCCCCATAACACTGTGATTGTGGGCATCCTACTAGATGAAGTGTAGTAAGTGCAAAGTGCTACAATCTGCAGAAAATTCATTATCATTAGCAACATCCTACATAGACATCACAGCTTGCATTCTTTTACTTCGAACTTCAAGGGCAACCACATTTGACCCAGTAATGAACATAAATTCTTCTTCTTCTTCTTCTCAAAACATAAGAATAATATCTAAACAAGAAACTTGATAAGACAATCAATCAGTTTGTGTCTTAGAGTGAACGCTTCCTCAACAGTTCAGTTTTCTTGGGTTTTGCTTAATCTCAGTTTTAGAGAAGTTTTATTAATGTAAGGACATCGTCTTACCCGCCGTGTTTCTTCCCTCTAGACTTTTCTGTATATTGTAACTGTATTATTTATTCCACACAGTTGATTTTTGTATAACAATGTTGTGATGTTTGAGAGCTTTACTTTGATGAATAAGGAAATGTTTCCCTCCTGGGCTACTTATCCGTCCGTACTATGTAATATAGTGACCGTTGCATGTTCAGTAAATTTTCTGTCTCTCTCTGTTTGTCTTGTTGTCCTCACTACTGGTGACCCCGGAGATGTTGGAAACACATTGCAGTTTTGGCTTGCTATTAACGGACTAATTACGGCTGGGTTTCCTTAGTATATCTCCTTTTGCCAATAACGTTTAACGACATCTTTTGGCTTTATCCCACTATCCCTCTTAGTTTCGTGAGGCAGCAACGATGAGTATATCTGACATAACCAACTCATGCTCTTGGCCCGATGCATCAACCGACCACAACGAAACCGCCCAGCCCATCGTGCCAAGCAACCACTCAGCTGCGCCTAAAGTCTAGCAGCCACCGTTCTAACAACACAACACCGCCTTCTGGTTTCTAAGGGCGGGTGTACTCTTCAGGGTGGCCAAGCCAAACAACCCCTGCGCCAAAGCTGACATCGTCCTTAAAGCCATCCTTGAGGAGGTATTTGACAAGATCTTCCCATGGCTCGATGCCCACTCAGGTCAGGTATCCTACGGCGACCTGCGAACCATACTAATCAATATGTACTCGCTTTCTGTCTCGGCAAGGGCACATAAGGTCTTTGATCTCAGCAATGGACCAATGGGCGACACCTCGTCCGTAGAAGCATGGGATGAACTGGTTTGACTTCTCATGCTGCCAGAGACTGACGCCAATGGACGACGACGAGAGATAAGCCTATCTCGCGGAAATATTCCTCAGACGCCTTCCTCAGGACGTGAGAGCCCAGCTCACTGACACCGACACCCTGCCGATGAACGACCTCCTGTCAAGGGCATAGAAATTATACGAAACCTCCAAGGTCTCCCGCCGTGGCGCGTCATCCTCCTTCAGCTGCTCATCCTTCGACTCCTCGGTGGCGCCCCCTGCTCACAACGATGAAATCCTTGCCCTGATGAAGAAGAAACCTTCGTAGCCGATGCAGCAGAACACTAGACCGAACAGGACTTGGTGTTTCTACCACCAGCAGTTTGGGAGCAACGCAATGAAGTGCAGGCCCCCCTGCAAGTTCCTGAAGAAATTTTGACACTAGACACCGCCGACATCAACCGTAGCCACAGTTGCAGATCACGGCAAGATCGCATTCTACATTCTCGACGCCGTATCCAATCGTAGGCTTATGGTTGATACCGGCTGTAAGCAATCAACATTCCCTCTCTCACAGGCCGACCTAAACCGGGCGCCTAGCAGTGATGCCCCCTCGCTCATCGACGCCAACGGATCTCACATACGATGTTATGGGACTAGGGTGCTTAAAATCTAGATCATGAGCCAATTTTACTCTTGGCCCTTCGCCATCGCTGACGTCAGACACCCCCTCCTCGCCGCTGACTTCCTGGCTCACCATGGCCTAATCATCAACGTCGCCGGGAAATGCCTCATCGACGGGACATGCCGAACCTGCCCAATACAAGCTGGTCCGGGTTTCACACCAATCTCCGCCGTCGTAGCGCAGCCCTACGCCGCCCTTCTTCAGGAGTTCCCCGACGTTTTCAAGCCGAACTTCGATAATCGACGGGATCCCCCTCCAAGCACTGGGTCTACCACCACATAAACACAACGAAACCTTCTACGCATGCTAAGTTCCGCTGCCTACCGCCGCAGAAGTTGAGAGATGCCAAACGTGCCTTCGAAGACATATAACGGATGGGCATTTGCAAGAAGGCGTCCAGCCCTTGGGCGTCTCCGCTCCACATGGTAAAGAAACCGGACATGACACGGAGGCCCTGCGGTGACTACCGGCGCCTTAACCTCATCACAATGCCAGACCACTACCCTCTGCCGCATATGCAAGACCTAACCAGCGCCCTTCATGGGGCAAAAATTTTTACTAAAATGGACCTTCTTAAATCATACTTTCAGGTTCCTGTGTTCCCAGAGGACGTGCCTAAGACCGCCATCATAACGCCGTTCGACTCCTACACCTTCTCATATTCAACCTTCGGCCTATACATCGCAGGGGCCACGTTTCAACGACTGATGGATAGCATCCTCGGGGACCTGCTGTTTGCATCTGCTACATGGATGACATCTTAATCTTCTCCAGGACGAAAGAGGAACATTGGAGACATGTCTGCGCCGTGCTGAAACGCCCTCAGGTGAACGGTTTGATCGTGCGCTTTGACAAGTGCACATTCGGTGCCAAGAGAGTGGACTTCCTTGGACATCAAATATCCGCAGCGGTCGTGAAGCCCACATTGACCAAATTGGTCGCCGTGAAAACCTTCCCAACCCCAACGACCATCCGGCACCCTCAGGAGTTTTTGGGGATGGTAAACTACTACCGTCGCTTCATCCCCAACATCGCCCACATCCTCACTCCCCTCAACCATGTCCTGAAGGGAAAAGCCAAGAAGCTCATCTGGGGTCTCCTGCAGCAACGCGCCTTCGACAAGACGAAGGCAGCCCTTGCCCAAGCCATCACCCTGGTGTACCATGACGACAGCGCCCCCCCCCCATAAAGTTGACCACCGATGCCACAATGTCGCATGCTGTGTTGTCCTCAAATAGATCGTCAACGATAACCAGCAACCCTTGGCCTTCTTCAGCAAGAAACTCAAACCCGCGGAAACCAGTTACAGCACGTTTGACAGGGAGCTCCTCGCTGTCTACCTTGCCGTCTGCCATTTCAGATACATGCTTGAAGGGACCCCCTTCACTAACGCAACGGACCACCAGCCCCTGATCCATGCTTTCACGAAGTCTTCAGGCGCATAGTCCTCTCGCCAACAGCGACACCTGGCAGCCAATCACAGAATTCGACTGCACTATCAGCTACTTACTGGGTAAGAAGAACCACGTCGCCGATGCCCTCTCCAGGATTGAGATCAACGTGGTCCACCTGGGGATTGACTACGCAAACCTCACTGTAGAACATCGGAACGACCCAGAGGCCTAAGACTATCGTACGACTGCATCAACACTACAAATGAAGGACATTCCCCTTGGACCGGCTGGGGAAACCATCTTCTGCGACACTAGCACGGGGTCCCTCGCCCATGGATTCCCGCATCCTGTAGAAGGAAAATCTTCAACATCATCCACGGATTATCACACCCCTCGGGTCGCACTACAGCCCGTCTTTTATCCGAGAAATTCCTCTGGCCAGGAATCAAGAAAGACACCCGTGAGTGAGCGAGAACTTGCATTAACTGCCATAAAGTAAGGTCAACCGCCATACTGAGTCAGGAGTCGGCGATTTTCCCCAACCCAAGAGACAATTCGGACACATTAACGTGGACTTCGTGGGACCTCTGCCACCTTCAGGTTCTGTAAGATACTTCTGACAATCCTCGACCGATCCACTAGATGGTTAGAAGCAACTCTGATGTCCGAAGCAACCACCCATGCCTGCGCCGAAGCTCTCCTGTCAAGTTGGATCAGCTGCTTCGTTGTCCCTGACTATATCACAACGGACCGAGGTTCCACTTTCTTGTCAGAGATCTGGCTCTCTTTAGCAAACTGGATGGGAACGACACTCCACAGCACCAGGGCATACAACCCTACCGTGAATGGCATGGTTGAGAGAACTCATCACACACTCAGGGCAGTCCTGATGGCGAGATGTGTGGATGAACATTGGAAAGCGCAACTCCCGTGGTTCCTCCTTGGCCTTCGCATTGCTCCCAGGGCAGACGGCAAACCTTCTCTTGCAGAGAAGGTCTACGGCGAGGCACCTACAATCCCTGGTGAGTTTTTCCTTGCAACTACCAATGACACCAATCTGGATCACCTGAGAGAAATCGCCGGGAAATTCAGACCATACCTGAAAACATACGAGGACAGGACCAGACACTTCACGACCAAGAACCTAGACGACTGCGACTACGTCTTCATCCGGGTCGATGCTCACCGCCAACTCCTGACTAGACCTTATCGCGGCCCTTACGAGGTTGTCAGAAGAACAGCCAAATCTTTCCTCTTGAACGTCCACGGACAACAAGATTGGGTGACGATCGACCGATTAAAACCAGCGTACCTTGAAAGCAACAAGAAGATCACCACGGGCCCTGGTAGACCTGGGATTCCACCTCAGAACAAATCATCCACCAGACGGGAGAAAACCACGCAACGACTGGGGAAAACGATTCCTCCGAAGCAGAGCAACCTTCCCCTCCGCTCAAGCACAAGAGGGGAACTACGTCGCCCTTCAGGATACAGGGATTAATCGCATCAACCATTTCCGATGCCTGCTGTCTGGGTGGGGGGGGGGAGTACTTGTAAAGACATCAGCTTACCCGCCGTGTTTCCTCCCCCTAGACTCTTTTCTGTATATTGTAACTTTATTATTTATTCCACTCAGTGGATTTTTGTATAATGATGTTGCACTCTTTAAGAGCTTTATTTCCATGTATAATAATGTATATTTCATTAGGCTACCGCCTTGGTATTTATAATTTATATTTGAATGAAAACACAAATAATTGTGGTAGTTGGAAATGTTTCCCTCCCAAGCTACTTATCCGTCCGCACTCTGTAATATAGTGACCGTTGCATGTTCAGTAAATTGTCAGTCTCTCTCTGCTCGTCTTGTTGTCCTCACAATATATATATATATATATATATATATATATATATATATATATATATATATATATATATATATATATATTAGTCTGTTGAAAATTACATGAATATTGATTCACAGTGTAGCTAAACAAAAATAGTTCAAAGAAATTCTATCAAAGAGGAAATTTAAAGTATTGAACTTGCAATTTATCACATCATCCTGAAATGGCAACACTGTCTGTAGCCTACCTAGATGTTTATACACCTGAATCATATGGACCCGGTTAATTGATCATCTCTTGATGCTAACTTCCGAAACCTCCTCCATATTGCACAATCCTTTGTGCTTTATTGCATCTCCCAAAGAACTGGGATTTCATTATTTTGGGTTGACTACAATCTACTGTAGGTAATTGTAGGTCAAGTGCTAACAATTGAGTTCCTTCCTCCAGTGTATGATACGGCTCCAATTGATCTACTTGTAAGGATTAATATCTACTTTGAAGTATAAAAAAAATCTTATTAAGATTCTGTTTGAATGAAATCTGTCTTCTACATCGATTTATTCAGTTACCACAAAATTACTTTACTATTAGTAATAGATATAAAGTCTCTTTTTATTGTTTACAATTGGTTAAAAACTGAATCTCTCTTCTTTCCTCTCAGTCTCTTGAAACCTTCACGTTGACTCCAGAGGGAAAATTAATGCCTCTTATTTTGATTCGCATCATTGCAAAAGGAATCACTTAATTCTTGTCGGTTTAAGATAATTATATTAAGAGCTGTGATAGGAACTTACTTCTTATTAACAATAAACTTATATCAATGCTGCCCTTCAAGATATAAATCAAATTAAAACTTTATCTCTAAGAAACATGTATATGGTTAGCAAACAGTGTTTGTTGCATCTCTCAGGTTTGTTGAATGTGAGAGTGTTGGCGCTCTACTTCTCCAAGCCCGGATCCGGAAATCGGGGCAGGGAGGTTTCCCTGGAATAATTTCTCACACATTAATATAACTTCTAATTTTTAGTGGTCCTTCGAACCAGATCTGACACCATTGATTTATGGAATCATGAAATTTGAAACTTAGTAAATTCATTCGTAACCTATCACAAAATTCACCTGGTCATGTCGTCCCATAAAACTCGTCCTCTGGCCATTTTGGAGAATGATCAAGTCCTTAGTTTTATAAGCAAAGAAATGTATTAGGACGTAATATTTGTAGTATCCCTTAACGAACAATGGCAAATTTATAAACAATCATTTTTAGCCAGAAATTTCTTCCCTGAAGGTGTTCATGAGCTCTGGTATGTGCGTTTTAGCTATGCAAAATACCATTGATTAGTTAAAAGGGTCGCTGGGTTGCTTTCTGTTTCAAAAGGTAATGCAACATTGAATGTTTAAACTGACTGATTTATGTTTAAGTAGCTCGTTAATTTACGTACCACATTAATTTTAGCGGGTTGACGCGAGGCTCTCGGTTTGTAAACACGCTTTGTATGAGCTCTCTATATAATGAGTTTTTGTGCAAGTTCTAGCAATACTACACCTTTCCCCGTGTTGCATAAGTTACAGTAAGACTCAGTGACCATTTTAGTAACAACAGTGTGTATATAGGACTTTTATATTTGTCTGTAGTTACGATATAGAAACTCATACCCCGTGGCATACCCACTTGGTCGGCGGCGCCTCAGTTCGCGCATGCGCAGTGTATGTGGGACGTGAAAGGGCTGCTGCTTCACTAAAAATGGATTACTCCGGACCAGCCTCTGTTTCGGAGGTTGAAAATGATCTGCACCTGACTGATGATGAGGATATACATATGACTCATTGGCCACCACTCACACATTCTCTTCCTCATAAGCCCTCCAGTGCTGTTGCTAATACCCCCATGAAGCGCCCAGTGGATTATGGGTCAGATACTAGCAGTGCTCCACAGTCTCCTGCTGCTAAAACATCCAAATGTCAAGAGTTTTTCACTTGACAAAAGAGTGATGTCACTCTGCCTCACCCCCCTACACGACATGCTTCCTCTGCTACCCCAGCTTTTGCTCCCCGTGATGAATATGCTAGATTGGTTTTCAAAGAAAATTTGAGCACTGACACTAAACTACGATGGCTGACTGAAGTAAACAAAACCTTCAATCTTATTAAGGAACTGGCAGAGGTGAAGATGTCTGCTATCACATCTAAATTTGTATATATTGCAACGAGTCGTGAGGACATAATTGACAGGGTGAAGAGTGGTGAATTTCTGTCCATAAACCTGGATATTCAAGATTCAATAGACAGACCCCGTAAGTATTTAACATATCTCATTACTCGTTACCCTATTGAAGCCGACCCTAACCTTGCTAAGGAACTGCCTGGTGTATACAGTGCACGAATATTTCTTCAAAATGGGAATCCTATTAATCGCATTGTCATCACATGGAGTCTACTAGAACCACCACCATCTGTCTATGAGTTTTCCTTCCTCTCTTGCCTCCCTCCTTGTGAATTACGCAGGATGAGGGATGATCAGCCCAACTGTTTCAACTGCTTGGGTACTGGCCATATCTCACCTAAGTGTGCCTGGTGTGCTGCAGCCCATTCCACACGCACCTGTCCATACCGTAAACCTGTTACTGATGCTTCCATCTCATTGTTAGAATCATCAACTCCATAGACTGTGCATTGGAAATGCCTTCGTTGTGCTGAAGCAGGAGTTAATGTTTGGCATGGATGTTCCAGACAGTTGCGCGCTGCCATGCAATCACTTTCACTGACACCACCACCACCACCACAACCAGTGTCAACCTTCTCATTATGCCCTCCTGAATCAGCTGAAATTTCAAAACTTCGTAAGGCTGTTGCTGCCTTGGAATCGCACTGTACAGCACTAACGACACGCTTTGATGCTATTGATGCCCGCTTCAGTAGCTTGATCATTCAGCAGGCTACCACTGCAAGTAACCTCGACACACTAGTCAAGGCACAACAAGCTCTCATAACCTCTGTTGCCTCACTTACTGAGAAGCTGGATACTGTTGCCTTTTGTCTTAAAAGGGTCAGTGGCCTCCTGACAGCTCAGCCTCCTACACTTGGTGCACCATCTAACAGTGCTGCTTCTCTGGTACATGCTCGACCTGTCTCTCGTAGCGTTAAGGGTAAACTTCGCTAGACTCATGCAACTACATGTCCTTTCATGGAATGCCCTTGGAATTGGACAATACTCCAGACTCACTGCACTAAGGACATATGTTTATCGCCATCACCCACAAGTAATATTTATTCAAGAAGCCTTCCCTGGTGGTGCTCAGCCAGGTGATGAAGCTCCAACACTCTCCGGTTATGTTTCATATGTACATCATGTCAGGAATGGTCTTATTACTTACATCCACTCTACTCTCCCTCATCAACTCCTTCGCTCATCAGCAGATATTAACATGACCTTCCAACTTTTTCAACTTAAGATAGGTGATGGTCATATTCGATTATGCAATGTTTACTCTGCCCCTGGCTTAATTAACCTCTCAGCACTTCCTACACCTACAAACCTTGGCATGATCTACATGGGTGATTTCAATGCCAGACACCCAGATCTAGGCGATGTCTCTCCGATTCCCCCATTGGGATACAGGTGGTGCCACACACATATGGGGGGAGGGGGCCACTCTTGATCATATCCTTACATCTGGGCTCGTGGCATCACATGTATCCTGTCATTCTGTTCCCTCGCTCTTCTCTGACCATGTTGCCTTATGTCTACAGTACGCAATACAGAATCATCCAAGTGACCCCTATCATCATACCCGCATCACCATTCCACCCAAGTACTGCCCAACATATGTTTCATACATCTCAGTCCCAACTACCTTTGATAAACACTCTCCAGAACACCTGTATAATTCTTTGGTAAAAGCTACCCATGACTTCTATCAACTATATATTGCCAGACCTCACATTAAAAGTCATCTTGTTGCCCATGCTTAGATCTTGGATCAACACATTAAGCAAGCAGAGAGAGTCGCAGCCGATGCTGGCCTTGCCTTTCAGACACAACCGACACTTAATCATCTACTTCAATATCAGTAGGTGAGGGATGATTTAGTTGCTCTCCAGAAGTGTGTCTACACTGAGTCATGGTATAAATACACTGACCTAATTAACCATCAGACTAGTGTTGGGACCATATGGCATCTCATCAAAAGGATTGTCAAGAAAAAAACCACATGTGCACTTCATCACAGTCCACAAGCATATGCCAGGATCTCATCACTACTTGGTCAACCCAGTCACGGTCCAGTAATCTCCCTGTACAAATCCAAGAAGCACTTTCTTCCCAGAGCAATTTACGCAACCTTTGTCTGATGGCTGCATTGTTGGAATCAGACGAGGAGGACAAAGAGCTGATCACCGAGGATGAGCTGCGATGTGCTGTTATGGGTAATAAAAATTCTGCTCCTGGAGATGATGGCCTTACTTATCAAGTGCTTCGTCTCCTCCAGAAGGTTCCTGGAAATCCTCTTCTTCAATTGTATAATCTTTGCTACCAACATGGATATGTACTTGCTGCCTGGATCATTAGCACAATTATTCCTATTCCAAAGACTTGAATTGATAAATACCGGCCTATCTCCCTCACCTCATGTTTTAGTAAAGTGTTTGAGCATATATTACTAACCAGGCTAATGTACCTGTTACAAGAAAAACTTTCTCCCCATTTGTATGGCTTTCTTCCAGAGAGTACTCATCACTGTTTAGCTGAACTCTACTCCCGACTGTCCTCCAACAGTGTGGTTGCCTTCCTTGACCTCAAAAGTGCTTTTGATATAACCAACAGGGATATAATTCTTAATCCGCTCGTCGAATTTGGTGTCAGAGGAAATTTTCTGAAGTGGATAAACAGTTATCTCAGTAACAGAAAATCACGTGTTTTCTTTAAGGGTGCATGTAGCTCCTATGAAAATATTTAGCTTGGCACACCTCAGGGCGGTGTATTGAGCCCATTTCTTTTTAATATACTTATGCACCGTGTACTGTCTCTCCTCCCTGCTATCCCTGGAACCACTGTAACCTGCTATGGTGATGATGTCTGCATCCACTCCACTAGCCCTCGAGACCTTCAGCGTGTCCTTCAGGACTTCTACAGGTCCTGTACCTCCTCTTGCCTCATACTCTCCCCAGAAAAAACCAGAATCTTCTCTGTGCAGAATCTCCGAGACCTGTCAGTGTTCATTATGGGTGGGAATATTACACCTCACTGCACACAGTATTCATATCTAGGTGCACCAGTCAGGATCACCCCTGCTATACTTGCACAACAACGAATCCACCCCATGGTGAAAAACCTTCTTGATCAACTGGAACCTCGCTTCACTCCCATCAAGTGCCTTGACACCAGGGCCACAGGTATATCTATCCCCGTGGCTAAAACCCTCTATATCCTTTTCCTAAGGTCAGTTGTTGACTATTTATCTCTTGCTTTGATTCAATTACCCAGACAGGCATTACAACCTCTAGAACTGTTCCTAAATAGAGTAATGAGGTTTATCCTAGGATGCCCTCCTTCCACTCGGATAGTCAACATGCAGACCAAACTCATGTTACCTCCGTTAATAGAGAGAATTTATGCCGTTGTAGTTTTATTTTCTGTTAAATGTCTACACTCTCCACGTTTTACTTCAAACTTCTCTGCTGTCCTCAGAGCATCACTTGACGAAGATGCACCAAGACCTCAACTTCGGCCAGGGGGCCATAACCTAGTTAGGGCAGTATGTGAAAATCTTTGACACCTTGATATCGGTGTACCTGAGCAAACAGTCATCCAAGATTTGCCACCATGGCGGGTTCCTATTCCTGCTGTCACTTCCACACCAACCTCTAAAGATGCCCATACCAGTCTACAGAAGCAGCTGGTTTTGGAAACAATATCCAAAGTGTCAATTTCAGTTCCTGCAGGACACCACATCTACGTTGACGGCTAAGTACAGGCAGATGGAAGTGCAGCATGTGCTATGTTTTCCTCTACTTTAGAATCTCCTGAGGGTGGGTGGCATGGTCGCAGGCTGCCAAACTCATCCAATTCCACTTATTGCGAACTTCAAGGTATATGGGATGCAGTAACTCTACTTGTTAGAAGAAATGTGAATGGATTGGTGATCTGTGACTCTAAATCTGCACTCCAGGCACTGACATCTTCTAGGCCCAGCTGTGGCTGTGTTGTGCGAGACATAGGCTATTGTGCCAACTCGCTGCTGCTTACAATGCCTCGCTTGTCATGTCCTTCATGTGGATGCCCTCCCATATTGGGCTTGCTGGGAATGACATGGTGGACAGTCTTGCTAAAGCTGCTTGCACGCTGGACTTTGATGACAGAAATGTTGAGCCCTCACTTCGCTGCCTTAACCCGAGAAATGCGGCAATGTCATTTTACTACAGTCCCGTGGTGCGGCTATCTTGACACAAATACAATGTTTCAGAATCTAACCCATAACTATACCAATGTTTTTGTAATAACTTCGTACATGTATCATCCAAATATCTTATCCTACATCCTGTTTGTTATTTTGTTATATACCAGTAAAGTTAATTTTAAAGAGCGACGTGGTATCTTGCGGGATGGCCAATGGGTGGTTCTGGACTGTCTTTCATGGGTGGGTGGGGAGGGTATCACCTACGGTATCACGGGCCTGTTGTGTGCGTCCGGTAGAGGTTAGCGATTTCTATTTACTACATTCCGTATTATGTAATGAAGTTTTTAGGGTATTTTTCACAAATAGCCTTTACTATATATTGACAAGTGTAATGATGATAAAAACTCCTTCGTATTTTCAAATCCTATGATATAAAATTGTGTCTATTCCTGAAATAATAATGAAGATTTTTGGTCATGTAGTCACATTTACTATTTACCAACCTTTTATTAGCTTCGTCTGGATTGTTTTCTTTATCGATCCATTACCATTATTATTGTTACTATTGCAATTATTTTAAATTACTTTAAAATGACATTCATAATTAGAGAAAATATATGATTTTACTTACAATTTTGATAAACCAACTTAGAATATTTGAAGGAACAAATTGATTAAAAGTAATGCAATAACATAGTCTTTTACAAATATATATAGTAGTTATAAAAAAACATAATATTTAAAGTATATAAAGAGAGCAATGATTATAATCATATTGAAAACATAACTGTTATTGGAATTTTATATAGATAAACATAGTAACTAATAAACTCATGACCAAGCCAATTTGTTAAGACTAATTACAATAGGTTTTTTATATTAAATTTCAAGCATTTGTATACAGTAATGCGTATATCAAAAGCATCACCATATATATATATATATATATATATATATATATATATATATATATATATATATATATATATATATATATATATATATGTAGAAAATTCCTATTGTGGATATGAATAATGAATACAGGCTATATAAAATATTCTTTGAAAAGATTCTCTCTCTCTCTCTCTCTCTCTCTCTCTCTCTCTCTCTCTCTCTCTCTCTCTCTCTCTCTCTCTTGGGTAAACAACCACCCAGTTACTTACAATAAAATTATACTTTGTAACCAAACACTCGCAGATATTCAAATAAAAATCATTCGGTAGTGTTGTCATTATTTACACTAGGCAACCGCCGTCCTGAGGTAGGATTTGAGAGTTGCCACAGGATTTATTTTATTTTCTACACGATATAGTACGATGGGATATCGTTGGTGTGTATGTCTATGTATGTTATGTTTTTTTTTTCATCGATTATATTTCTAATATGTAAATATAAAACCAAGTCCTTCTATGGAAAGGTTTTATATTATACAAAATTATATAGGTAAAATAAATTTATAAACATTCAAATTTCTACCAGATATATTGTTTTATCATGAAAAAAATAATACAAGTCGAATAAGTTCACAAGGGAATTTGCGAGAAGGAATAGAAAATTGCGCTCTGAAGAGGCTTATAGCAGTCTCCCATACAGCCGCTCAAGAGTCTTGTAGCAGTTCTCGGGTTAAACATAGAATATATTCAGCAGCTTTTGCCTGTACAGTACAGCGTAAGGATGCAGAGAGGGGCACTAGTGTTTCCATACAACATCATGATAACTTTCTGCAGAACCGTCACAAGTACCGGTGACGTAGGCATAATGTCGTAAGTGCCTGGATAAGGTTGGTCAAACACTAGATATACCACACTACAACTCATGTAAACTGTGTAACCTTGCTAATGCCAATAACCTTGAACACTATTGCCTTCATCGCCCCACTGTCAGGAATCTGTTACCTCAAGGACAAAATTTACTTCAAACCTGTCAATATTTACTCAAAGATGACCACCTAGACTTAATTTTGACTCGCCATCCTCACTTTGGTGGCTGCTAAACTGTCTGTTGAAGTTGTGATAGTGGAATACGGTCTCGTCTATGTTATTTTTGTAACTGATACACTGATGATTCAATGCTGTAATTTTTTTTTCTGTTGATTTCTGATGTACTGTATGTAACTGCCAATATGTAACTTTGACGTCTTTGGGCGTAATAAATTTATTAAATGATTAATTTTAGCTTGTAATTACTTACATTTCTGTACCTATTTATAGGTGTGAATACCTAGAAACGTTGACTGTAACAAAATACGAATCACACTTAATTCTTTTGTGTGCATTTAATTTTTCACGCCAAACCATAGGATTTTCTTTGGAATTGTTTTTACCTGGAGCTGCAAGAATACTGTTAGGTCTTGTATAAGCATCATTCAGAACCTATGGGAAAACAGAAATAGCGAGCAGAACCATTTGTTGTCCATAATGTTCCTATCTATTGACTCTTGCTTTGATTTCTTTGTTTCTGAGTGCATCTCTCTCTCAATCTAACTAAATTGCCACAGTAAATCAGGAAGAAAAGAATCTATAATTGCTATAGTTTTCCACAACTCGCTATCTTTTCTCTTTTACAACAGAATAGAAGAGCAGATCTTCCTTTTTTCCCTCGAATCTAATCAAAAAAGACCAAATGTCATTTTAGAATAAGAAGGATTTAAAAATGCAGCATTTATTAACATAAACTATGATAAAGGTGTTATAAAGAAGTAGGTTTCATTTAGTCCCCCTCGAAAGTCAAGACAGAAAACGTAAGAA
Source organism: Palaemon carinicauda (assembly GCF_036898095.1). Classification (NCBI taxonomy): domain Eukaryota; kingdom Metazoa; phylum Arthropoda; class Malacostraca; order Decapoda; family Palaemonidae; genus Palaemon; species Palaemon carinicauda. The sequence continues at coordinate 109,258,980 of NC_090744.1, read as the reverse complement.
AACTGTGTTGTGAGATCTATTTTCTGCAAAATCTATAGAAACGTTGCATTAATCAATCTTCATTACAGTCAAGAAGAATGAAGTTTTCACGTTTGTATTCTATCATTCAGTTTCTTTATTTACTAATTACTGCTGGAGCAGGATAGGCTTCCTCCAATCTCTGGCGAATTCCTCGGGTTTCTATCTGAAGCTTAGGTGAGAATAAATGAGTTACTTTATCTTTATAATGATGTACTTTTGAATAGCCCTGCAAATTGTTACCTTTTATGATTGTACTTTTGATTTTATAATTATTCCTTGAAATATTTAATGCATTTTTCTGTGTGAATATAAAAAAAAAATGTTGATATTTTACATACATAGTGTAAGAAAAAGAAATCAAAGTTTTAAAAAGAGGTGGATCAAGATTATCCAAGAAGTCTTTAATGAGCGAATAAACTGAAAATAAACGTAATATTATTGCATACCCATTTGGGTTCATTAACTACGTATGTTAATATTGGTAAGGTTTGTCTGAAATCATATACAAGCTTAGGTATGAAAATTTTAGTTATTATATCTGTATAATAATGTACAGTTTAATAGCCCTGCATATTGTTACCTGTTAAGATTGTGTTTTTGTTTTTATTATTTTTTTTTCTGAGATATTAATGGCAATTTTTGTGAAACATACAAAATTTGTTGATATTTTACATACGTAGTGAAAGAAAAAGAAATATATGTTTTAATAAGAGTTGGATTAAGATTATCCCAGAAATCTAAAGTGTGAATGATTCAAGGGTTTCAGGTGAAAACTCAGTATAATATTGCATACCCATTTGGGTACACTAAACATTATGTGATGGTTCTCTCCTTTTAAAGATAAGGATTGTCTAAAGTCATTAATAAGCTGATCCCATTTCTACATGCCTGAAAAATGTTTCTATTGCTTTATGAAATGAATCTGAAAGTTATGGCTCTAGCAAAGTTTAATATTTGTTCTGTAGTGGTATATATATATATATATATATATATATATATATATATATATATATATATATATATATATATATATATATAATATGAGTGAAATGCAAGCATTAATTAAGAAATCATGCATGGCTTTAATTTTATTCATAGAAATTAGTGCAATTGGCAATATCATCCAGCATGTAATCATAAAGGAACATAGTAAAATTTCAAAGTAAACAAAATATACCTTAGTTTTTAAAAAAATGTATTGGTAAAGAATTAAGCCATAACTTTACGAGATCAATGAATTTCTATCAACCAATGAGGTTCAGTATGTCTACCAATCTACTTCACTCTTTCTGTAACTTATACTTGAAATTCGGGCACGAATCTGATATTAAATTTCTTTTTTAAGAAACTAATAGACTTCACTGCTGCTAGGATTAGGTGTAGATTCATTGATAAGATAAAGGAGTTGATTCCACACACACGAAAACTTAGGAGGGATGAATGGCTATAACTGATAAGGGGGAATTTGATAAGCTCATATTAACTTACTACTCCCTAGAACCACAAAACACTGTTGGGGGAAAAATATTTTGGATCATCTGCAGATAAACGACCCCAAATAGTTCTCCTGAAGATAAAGGACCCCAACTAAAGTTACTCACCTGAAGAAGAGAGACCCTAATTTACTTCACTTGAATATAAACGACCCCAGCTTATATACTCTCCAATCTTCAGGTGATACATTTTGGCTTATGATACTAAAAAAAAGGGATATATATATATATATATATACATATATATATATATATATATATATATATATATATATATATATATATATATATATATATATATATATATGTGTGTGTGTGTGTGTGTGTGTATAAAATGAGTTACTCTTTGGACAATTTTGTTAATGCTCATTTCATCAACATTATATATTTGTATCAACTTTATCAGATCCGCATAAGCGTTATTTTATATCTGTTCTCTTGTTAATTTCAAATAATGAAAACCAAAATTGATGAAGTATTTCACACAAATTTCTAAGGTCTTAAAAGTGGCTACTTTCTCAATGTATGAATGTAAACCTGCTTTGACAGAACACTACTTACCTACTTGAAAGTCTTGGCGACACTGACAGTCTGACACGTCCACGAGTCTTTTACCAAAATGTTTGGTCTGGTCTGGGTCTGGTGTAGATTGCCATGCCTGTAGCATGACACGGGCTCTTTTCGTTGGACAGCCCGTAAGAGGATATCACTTCTGAAAAGAGGTGGTCTCCAAAGGAGGCCAAAATTCCAATATTAGAGTGCAAGGGTTGGATTTGCAAGGGGTAAATGGAACATGAAAAGGTGGAGGATGATTGACTTTAGGAAGGACTTGACAAAGACATGAAAGGGAGGGAAGTAACCTGAAAAAGAAAACTCCTTTTTAGGTCCAAGAAATGAAAAGTTTTGGTTGGAGAAAAAGTGTTGATAGCAGCAAGTCCCAGTAAGTAGGAGAGACTGGGAGAGGAGTGAAGTTTTTTTTTTCTGCAGTTAGAGAGGAAAGGAGGAGGTTTAAGCAAAAAAGCTTATCCCTGCTCGATGGTCTAGAGCTGGAATTGTTGCAATAATTGCATGAAGGTGGGAGTTTTGGTTAAGTAAAGGACTCGGGTGAGGATTTTAAAGGCAATGGGGATAATGTCTTTCAAGGACAGACTCAACTTGTTGACCAAGGATTGAAGTGGGTTGGAGGATGTGGGTTTAGGAATTGGTGCTGGTTGTGGCTGGGCAGCAGTTGCAGAAACAGTTGCAGTGGGTGCCTGTCGCTGTCCCCTCTGGCGAGGAGGTCGCTGGTCTTTAGGTGGCTGGATTGAAGCTGGTTTCTGTTGTTTAGGAGAGGACGTATTCTTTATTGCTGCTATCCTCTTCAGTCGCTCTGGGCAGCGCCTATTCCAAGCATAGAGGGACCTGGAGCAGTTAGGGCACTTGTATTTAGTCTGTTTGCCTTCTTTTTGGGCTTTAATGCACACTTCTGTGCAGTGGCGCTGGCTGTAAACACTGCAGACGATGGGGCCATTACACTCCTCCTTGTGATGGCCGAAACATTGACATCTGTAGCAGCGAAGGGGCTCTGGTGGGTATTCCTTGATGGTGAATGTCCCCCAGATTCCTAGATCCAGCTTGGAGGGAACTGGACCGATGAAGGTGGCGATGAGTCGTCAAACAGGAATGTTGTCTTTGCTCATGCAGCGAACAGCACAGTCAATGTTGCTGCATGGAGTTGCAATAGAGATTGGCATCGTAACAGGATACCTGGTTATCACTGCTTTCTTCCGGACAAAAGCAGGGTCTAGCAGCGTTAGAGATGGCTCCTCCTGGAGGGATCTGGCTGTCTCAAGGTCTATGGGGGTGATAATTAAATCACCTTTCCTGTTGGGTCTGGCGGTGAGCTGCATGCCAGGCTTTGCAGCCATGGCAGCAACTGAGGCGTAGGACACGGAGCTGTCGGTGTAAGAGAGCCTGAACTTTGGGAGTGGTCTGGGTTCAGGCTGAGAGGCTGGAAGGCTGGCAGTGATGGCGGTGGCCTCCTGAAGAAGGCTCTGAAGACAGTACACACAGTTACAGTCCATTGGGTGTTCCCCTTGAGTCTCGGTAACCTCCATGGCAGTGGAGGACACAGGTGCAGGAGTAGGAATGAGGGCTGCAACAGGAGCTGTCTGCGTAGATGTTGAAGGGACAGACAAGGACGAGGCAAAGCTCTCAGTCCTTGGTGTCACCAAGGGCGATGGTGGGGGCTCTACAGGAGCTGGAGAAGGGCGATCTGGACTCTTCCTTTGTTTGGGAGGGGGAGTAGGCTCCTCCAAAGTAGCTGGCGAAGATCGGAAGTGTTTCAGGATCTTGGTGGATGCAATCTTGCACCCCTTGCAGCTGCAACAGATGTGGTAGGATGACGAGGTCTTGTCCTCAACATCGGTGGTACAGAGGCCAACCAAGGTGAAAAGTTGGACTCTCCAATGCTGGTATGCGTCTCAGTATTCGCAGTCGCAGGTAGGATCTTCATGACGGTCCTTGCAATGGTGATCGTTACGTGAGTAGAGGGTCCATGCCCATTCTCCAAGGTGGAACACGGATATGGAGGCGAAACTCTACAGTGACCTCAATGAGAATTTTACTTAGAGCGGCATTGGGAGCGAGAGAAGTTGCAAGGCGTTGATTCGTTGAAGTCAGCACGAGTGGCGGCTGAGTCTGGCAAAATGTTCATTGCCTGAGGAAATGTGAGCAGTTTTGCTAATTACAAGATGACTTGGAATGAATTTAAATGCAAACAAACCAATAACCCCGTTCTTCTTCTTACCAAATTAAGTTTGATTAAAAATATCACTTTTGAAGTAACTTAGGGGTACTTTTAATTGTTATTACCACCTACTCTATTATATGATAATGTATATTTACTAAATTTTGTTTAGAATTGTACCCTGGGGTTGGACAGGATTCTATGGGACCCATAAACCTCTGGCATAATTCATAAGATCATGGTTAGCCTTCTCCTTTGTATAATTTCCTATCCTGGATAATTGAATAATCTACAAGGTCCCAGCAGTTCCCTTATTCCATTTAATACTGAAGATGAATCTTAACTAACTAATCTAGGTCTCATACACTGTATGTTTAGGGCCATTGTTAAATTCAGAATAACTTCTTTTGCCACTACATAGTAATTATGGAGATAGTAAACATATTTTCTCAGAGTTTACTTTCACCCTTAATTGCTGTGTCCTGTTAATGGCTCTACAATCAGTGGTTGTATTACCATTAAGGACCTAACATAGCCCTTGCTATTGCATAGGCTTTATCATTAGGAAAGAATTCAGCCAACTGGTTTTTGTTCTCTAGGGACCAGTAAGGGAGCAATTTAAATCATGCGCAGGGAACTTAATCCTTATGTCGTCTAGAGTAATTGAAGCTGTAAGCCCCTACATAGTAAAGAGGAATTGGTAATTATTGAATCGAAGTGATGTCCTTCCATAGTAGGTAGCACTGCCAATACATCCCATGCTGGGCACTATTGGCATTAATAAATTGTTTTTGTGCAAAGTCTTTAGTCTATAGTTGTTACGATCCTTGGTGGATCAAATCAGGTTCTTTTGAATTGATTAATTGAATTAGAATAAATCAACAACAACAAAGAGAAAAAAAGGAATATAGAAAGAAATTTTTTTTATTTACAACTAGTCAAAGACCAATGTTTCTTGATTGAGTACTTGGGAAGCACGGAATTGAACAAAGAAAATCCTCTGATTAAACTACACTTCAGCAAATAGGGGAAAAACCAAGAAAGCAGACAAATAATACTTAAAAGTAATGATGGTACTCTTCACAGCAGATCTTGACGATTCAAGAACGTAGATTTTTCACGTCTGGGCACTTCGTGGTTGGTAATGACGACAGGGGTCAACTGGTTCGGACATCTAAGACAAGTTGTCGTAAGGCGGGTCACATCTGCATTCTGTTCCGTACGCTTTCTCCTTCTCTTGTTCTTTCTTGTTCCTTCTCTTGTTCTCTCTTGCTCCTTCTCTTGTTCTCTCTTGCTCCTTCTCTCGTTTTTTCTTGTTCTTTTGTCTCATTCTCTGTCTCGTTCTCTGTCTTTGAAGTTTATATAACCCTGCATGGGAGGGGCTAACTATGGACAATTCTATATAAGGAAATTTTCTCCTTTCTTAATACTCATTGGTTTTCCTTAAAACCATGCCTATTTTGATCACATCTTCCCGAACGTTCTGCTGGTACAATCATGATCCATATGGCGCTATAATTGAAGCGAGACGTGTTTACCTTCCGTTAATTAATGCTTCAGTGACCAAAGACTCCCATTATGCTATGGGTCCTTCCAAAACGCTGGCTCATCGAATTGCTACAAGAGACGACCCTTATGCCCCAGGTGTGCTGATTTAGGCACATCTAATTAATGTCTTGACCTCAATCAACGGCGGTGACAGTTTCTGGTAAACACTAGCGGGACCTCTTCTCTCTGCTTCTTAAGAGTAGAAACTTTACATGTTGTAACATCCCTTTCTATATTATTCTATCTACCTATGACAATAGTGGCACACACATTTTTGCATCTCACGTTTTGTTCCAACTTCCTTACTTACATCTTTGTGTTTGCCTGCCTTTGACATTCACTTTACAATACCACTCCAGGACTTCCTCCCTTGCACCATAAAAGACCAAATTTCATACAGCTGAATGGACCAAGCATCCATTTCAAGAGGGCAAATACTCATGCAAGATAACAATGGTTGCCTTGATGACTTGTTCTATACTTTTCATCACTTACATGCAGATAATCAGAGAGTATCAGGAGTGAGAGATGCTTACTTTAAGTAGCAGGACAAAGCCACTTGAGAAGGACCCGGAAAACTGAGGAGAGAAAGATAACGATAAGCTTAACTAGATGCAAATTCACGTGATCAATGGGGAGAGAAAATATATTTCTCACCAATCAAGTAAAAGATATCAATATTAAGTTTATTTGATTGTATGGCCTTTTGCTTACCACAAGAATCTTTAACTCGTTAAAGTTTACATGGTAATATATTGTTTTTCCTTAGCCTAATAACACAGGTAGGCTATTCTAAAAACTCCAAATATTGCTTTACTCATTTCTGAAAGTAACAGAAAACCTTCACCACAAACATTGTTCCCGATCCTTTATGCTGAATTTCGAAAGCCGTCTTGACCTACATCACACGATGTCCGTACTGTAGTGACACAAAGTGTAAGTACATTTTATTTAGTCTCTCTTATTGATATACAATTTTGAACTGCCTTTTCTATCATTGTAATATTGGAATGAATTAATATGAATTGCAAAATATTGCAGCTGGCTAATCTTGTGAAATGGAGTTCAATCATTTTGATGCCTGGGAGGTATGTATTACAAAGCATGGCCAAACAACAACTTCAAGTTAAATTGTATAGTTGTAAATAAATGTGAAAGATACTGGCCAATCCGTAAGATAAAAATATGAAAAATTGGGAATTTTTTTTTATTTTTTCCTAATTATGAAAACCTGAAGCTCTTTACATAAGAGTAATATTTCTGCGATAGCTGAAACCAGCCGTTAAAGCTTTTGGGAGGTGACTACCCTTCGCTAGTTACCGAGGGTAGACCAACCAGTAATCAATCGTCTCTTTGCAATTGCAGCAGACCGTCCGGGGGAAGGTTATGGCAGTACCAATATGTGTAAAAAGCTTCAGGTTTGCATAGTTAGGAAAAATACAAATTATTCCAAATCTGTCATTTGTTTTGGCACAATACGCAAACCTTACGCTCTTTACCTAGGAGACTCACCCTATGGTGGGTGGAAGTGCCTAAAATCAAATGGCTGGACATTGTCCCTGAGTGCCACGCTGTGCTACGCACAAGCTTGTTAAAGGGCACCCTGACATCTAGTAATCCCAAAGGATGACGGACCGGATAATCTCTTGTTATAGAATTCAGCAATGTGACTTGACTAGTTAAGCGTAAAATTGGACCTAAGTCCCTCACATAACCTAGATTGCTCGACTCTACCTCACTTGGAGAACGGGAGCATAATAAATATATATACATATACCAGTTGGTTTATAAAAACTTAAGAAAAATTGAAAACTGGTAATTGGAATGTTAGAACCATGTATGAAGTTACAGCAAGTGGAGAATGAATTCATGAAATATAATTTGGATATCTTAACCTGAAGTGAAACTCATTGACCACGTGAGTTTCCATCTAGTTAAGCTTATCGTCATCTTTTTCCCCTCAGTTTTCTGGTCTTTCTCAAGGGGCTTTGTCCTGCTACGTAAAGTAAGCATCAATCACTCCTGATACTCTCTGATTATCTGCATGTAAGTGATGAAAAGTATAAAACAAGTCATCAAGGCATTGTTATCTTGCACGAGTATTTGCCCTCTTGAAATGGATGCTTGGTCCATTCAGCTGTATGAAATTTGGTCTCTTATGGTGCAAGGGAGGAAGTCCTGGAGTGGTATTGTAATGTGGATGTCAAAGGCAGGCAAACACAAAGATGTAAGTAAGGAAGTTGGAACAAAACGTGAGATGCAGAAAAGTGTATGCCACTACTGTCATGGGTAGATAGAATAATATAGAAAGGGATGTTACAACATGTAAAGTTTCTACTCTAAAGAAGCAGAGAGAAGAGGTCCCGCTAGTGTTTACCAGAAACTGTCACCACTGTTGATTGAGGTCAAGACATTAATTAGATGTGCTTAGATCAGCAGACCTGGGGCATAAGGGTCGTCTGTTGTAGCAATTTGAGGAGCCAGCATTTTGGAAGGACCCATAGCATAAGGGGAGTCTGTTGTCGCTGAAGCATCAATTAACGGAAGGTAAACACGTCTCGCTTCAATTATAGCGTCACATGGATCATGATCGTACCAGCAGAACGTTCGGGAAAATATAATCAAAGTAGGCGTTGTTTTAAGGAAAACCAATGAGGATCAGGATAGGAGAAAATTTCCTTAGATGGAATTGTCCATAGTTAGCCTCTCCCATGCAGGGGTATATAAACTTCAAAGACAGAGAACGCGACAAAGGAACAAGAGAGAACGAGACAAAGGAACAAGAGAGAACGAGAGAAAGAACAAGAGAGAACGAGAGAAGGAGAGAGCGTAAGGACCAGAATGCAGATGTGACCAGCCTTACGACAACTTGTCCAAGATGTCTGAACCAGTTGACCCCTGTCGTCATTACCAACCACGAAGTGCCCAGACGTAAAAAATCTACGTTCCTGAATCGTCAAGATCTGCTGTGAAGAGTACCATCATTACTTTTAAGTATTATTTGTCTGCTTTCTTGGCTGTTCCCCTATTTGCTGAAATGTAGTTTAATCAGAGGATTTTCTTTGTTCAATTCCGTGCTTCCCAACTACTCAATCAAGAAACATTGGTCTTTGACTAGTTGTAAATAAAATTGTTTTCTTTTGCGAGTTTTCTTTCTATATTCCTTTTTTCTCTTGGTTGTTGTTGATTTATCCTAATTTAATTAATCATGTAAGGACACCGCTCCCTTCGTCGTCCAGAAAATCGACAAACTATTTATTTTGTTTGAATTTTCTTTTCGCCACACCGTGGTTTCCCATGTATATATATTCCGCTCTATCAGAGCTACATTTTGACATATGTATCATTTCATTACATGTTTCTGTTAACTCATAATTCGTATATTTGTAAGTGTAAGAAAACACACATATTTTGGCGGGCACTTCAATCTGATTTGGCGCCAGCGCCATCCTACCTTTCCGTCCGCACCTTGTAATATACTCCCGTGCACATTCGAATAAAGTATCAGTTGATCTTGGTGACGCTTGTCTCACTGTCCTTACAACTGGTGACCCCGGAGTTGAAAGTAGCATCAGTGGTTTTGGCTTTGTCATTAACGGACTTATTACGGCCGTGCTACCTTCTATATACGCCGTTACCTTAGTCACGAGCCTGCCTTTGGTTCTCCCACACTTCGGTGAACGTAAGGCAGTAGGATGAGCTTAACTGACATATCAACTTCTAACCTCTTCGCCGATTCGTCATCCGGCCACGATGCAGGAAGCAACACGCCCATCGCACCCAATGGCCTCGCCTCCATGCCCAAAGTCAAACTGCCGCCTTTTTCTCAACACAACACCGCTTCCTGGTTCCTGAGAGCAGACGTACTCTTCCGCGTCACTAGACTCAGCGACTCCTGCGCCAAGGCTGACATCGTTCTCACCTCCATACCTGAAGAGGTATTCGACAAAATTTCCCAATGGCTCGACGCCCAGGCCGGCCAAGTTTCATACGACGACCTGAGAACGAAACTCATCGGTATCTACTCCCTCTCCGTCTCAGCAAGGGCACAGAAAGTACTGGACCTCGCCGGCAAGCCCATGGGTGACACCTCTCCTGTCGAGGCGTGGGACGAGCTAACCGGCCTGCTTATGCTCCCCGAAACAGACAGCAACGGCCGACGACGTGAGATTAGCTTATCTCGCGAGATCTTTCTTCGACGCCTACCACAGGACGTAAGGGCCCAATTGACAGACGCCGACACGCTCCCGATGAACGAACTCCTGTCGAAGGCTCAGAAGCTCCACGAGGCCTCCAAAGCATCTCGCCTCGGAGCATCATCGTCAACACCGCCTCCGTTCTCCTCCTTCAGCAGCTGCTCTTCCATAGACTCCTCGGCAATGGCCCTTGAGGACGACGAGATCAACATTCTATCAAGAAAGAAACCACCGCAACCGACGCGACCGAACCCTAGGACTAACCCAGCATGGTGCTTCTACCACCAACAGTTCGGCAGTGACGCCAAGAAATGCAGAGCACCATGCAGTTTCCCTAGAAGATGACTCCAGAAGCATCCACCTGCCACCATCGCAGCCGCAGTTAACCAAAACAAGAATGGTTTCTATATCCTCGATACCATTTCCAACCGTAGACTCATGGTGGACACCGGCGCAATGCAGTCAACGTTCCCACCTTCCAAGTCCGACCTAGACCGTGGTCCCAACAAAAACGCTCACTCACTCATCACCGCCAACGGATCTCCCATACGGTGCTATGGGATCAAGACCCTCAAGATATCTATCATGGGCCGTTCGTATTCTTGGCCCTTCGCTATCGCTGACGTCAGTCGCCCACTCCTCGGTGCGGATTTCCTCGCCCACCATGGACTCCTCGTCGATGTCGCTAACAGACGTCTCATCGACACGGGAACCTGCCAGTCCCGCGCCCAAGAACACGGCCCTGCAACAATGTCCGTATCCGCCGTAACGACGCACCCCTACGCCGACCTCCTACGAGAATTTCCCGAGGTTTTCAAGCCCGAGCTCCGACACTCGCCAGGTTCCCCGTCCAAGCATGGAATCTACCACCACATCACAATGACAGGACCTCCCACTCACGCCAAATTCCGCCGCCTCCCGCCCCAGAAACTGAAGGATGCCAAACGCGCCTTCGAGGACATGGAACGCATGGGTATCTGTAAGAAAGCATCGAGCCCCTGGGCATCACCCCTGCACATGGTAAAAAAGCCGGACGGGTCCTGGAGACCTTGCAGCGACTACAGGCGCCTCAACCTCATCACAACGCCCGATCATTACCCGCTGCCCAACATGCAGGACCTAATGAACGCGTTGCACGGCGCGAAGTATTTTACCAAGATGGACTTCCTTAAGTCTTATTTCCAGGTCCCCGTATTCCCAGAAGACATCCCGAAAACTGCCATTGTAACGCCGTTTGGATCCTACACCTTCGCATACTCAACCTTCGGTCTACGCAACGCCGGGGCGACCTTCCAACGACTAATGGATAGCATTCTGGGTGACCTACCTTTCTGCGTCTGCTACGTCGACGACATCCTGATATTCTCGAAAACCAAGGAGGAACACCGGGGGCACGTCCGCACCGTCCTCAAACGCCTACAGGAGAATGGCCTGCTCGTACGCTTCGACAAATGCACGTTCGGTGCGGAGGGAGTGGATTTCTTTGGTCACCGCGTATCCTCGTGCGGGGTAAAACTCATGACAACCAAGGTCGACGCCATCAGGAAGTTCCCGATACCTACGACCATCCGCCAACTTCAGGAATTCCTGGGGATGGTCAATTACTACAGGCGCTTCATCCCCAACATCGCACAAACCCTGTCACCCCTCGACGACGTCCTGAAAGGAAAAGCAAAAAAACTCGAGTGGGGTTTGCCCCAGCAACAGGCATTTGCTCGGACGAAAGATGCCCTAGCGAATGCCGCCACCCTGGCTCATTTCGACGACAACGCGCCCCTGCGACTAACGACTGACGCCAGCAACGTCGCCTGTGGGGCTGTGCTGGAGCAACTCGTCGATGGTTCTCCTCGACCGCTGGCATTCTTCAGCAAGAAATTGAAACCCGCCGAAACAAGATACAGCACCTTCGATAGGGAACTCCTCGCCGTCTACCTCGCCGTCCGCCACTTCAGACACATCTTGGAGGGTACTCCCTTCACAATCGCGACGGACCATCAACCCCTCGTACACGCCTTCACGAAATCGACGGACGCATGGTCCTCCCGACAACAACATCATCTCGCATCAATCGCCGAATTCGAGTGCACCATACGTTACGTCCCAGGAAAGAAAAACCCAGTCGCGGATGCCCTTTCAAGGATTGAAATTGACGCAATCCACCTGGGAATCGACTACGCCAATCTCGCAACCGAACAACGCACCGACCAAGAAGCACAGGATCACCTGACGGGGCCATCCGCGCTCAAGATAAGTGCGATTCCCCTCAGACCAGCAGGAGTAACTATTCTTTGCGACACCAGCACGGGCCGCCCACGTCCCTGGATACCAGCCTCCTGCAGAAGAAAAATATTCTATATCATTCATGGACTTTCACACCCCTCAGGACGCACCACCGCTCGCCTTCTGTCTGAAAAGTTTGTCTGGCCAGGGATAAAAAAGGACGCCCGGGAATGGGCGAAGTCATGCATCAACTACCAGTCAAGCAAGGTCAGCCGTCACACCGAATCAGGGGTAGGCGATTTTCCCCAGCGAAAAAGACGTTTCGGTCATATACACATAGACATCGTGGGACCATTGCCCCCTTCTGGATCTGCTCGCTACCTGCTTACGATCATCGATCGCTCCACGAGGTGGTTGGAGGTATCGCCGATGACCGAAGCTACGACTCAAGCATGCGCCGAAGCCCTCCTGTCAAGCTGGGTGAGCAGGTTTGGCGTTCCTGACGACATCACGACAGACAGAGGCCCCGCTTCCCTCTCAGAAATATGGCTCGCTTTGGTGAACCTGATGGGGACGACGCTCCACAGCACCACGGCATACAACCCCGCGGCAAACGGCATGGTCGAAAGAACTCACCGCGCCCTCAAGGCGTCCCTGATGGCGAGCTGCACCGACGGGGACTGGAAATCACGACTTACTTGGGTACTCCTGGGCCTTCGCACCGCCCCTCGCGCAGACGGCGAACCTTCGCCCGCCGAAAAGGTTTACGGGGAGGCGCTCGCAGTTCCTGGCGAATTCTTTCCCTCATCAACCGACACCACGCAGCTGGATCACCTAAGGGACATCGCCAGGAAGTTCAGGCCGTGTCTCAAAACTTACCAGGACAGAACCAAACACTTCAAGCCAAAAAGCCTGGATGACTGCGGGTACGTTTTCGTCCGTGTCGACGCTCATCGACAACCACTAACTAGACCTTATCGAGGCCCCTACCGGGTAGTTAAAAAGACAACGAAAGCCTTCCTTCTCGACGTCCATGGCCAAGAGAACTGGGTCTCAATAGACCGCGTGAAACCAGCGTTTCTCGAAGGAAGCGACACCGCCTCCGCCAGACCTGGCAGATCCAGAGTTCCACCTCCAAACAAGGCGCCCAACGAAAGAAAAATCATCAAACGACGACAAGAGGAAGAGATCCTTACGCCTACCACCGGCGCTTCCCTCCGTTCAAAAACAAGAGGAACCCTCCGATGCCCGAAAAGATACGAAGATTGATCATCAGCCCTCTACGCCGCCCGATGTCTTGGGGGGACAGTACTTGTAAGGACACCGCTCCCTTCGTCGTCCAGAAAATCGACAAACTATTTATTCATTTGAATTCTCCTTTCGTCACACCGTGGTTTCCCATGTATATATATTCCGCTCTATCAGAGCTACATTTTGACATATGTATCATTTCATTACATGTTTCTGTTAACTCATAATTCGTATATTTGTAAGTGTAAGAAAACACATATATTTTGGCGGGCACTTCAATCTGATTTGGCGCCAGTGCCATCCTACCTTTCCGTCCGCACCTTGTAATATACTCCCGTGCACATTCGAATAAAGTATCAGTTGATCTTGGTGACGCTTGTCTCACTGTTCTTACAATCAATTCAAAAGAACCTGATTTGATCTACCAAGGATCGTAACAACTCTAGACTAAAGACTTCACACAAAAACAGTTTATAATGCCAATAGTGCCCAGCACAGGATGTATTGGCAGTGCTACCCTACTATGGAAGGACATCACTTTGATTCAATAATTACCAATTCTTCTCTACTTTGTAGGGGCTTACAGCTTCAATTACTCTAGACGACATAAGGATTATGTTCCCTGCGCATGATTTAAATTGCTTCCTTACTGGTCCTTCGAGAACAAAACCAGTTGGCTGAATTCTTTCCTAATGATAAAGCCTATGCAATAGCAAGGGCTATGTTAGTTCCTTAATGGCAATAAAACCACTGATTATAAGGCCAATGACAGGACACAGCAATTAAGGGTGAAAGTAAACTCTGAGAATATATGTTTACTATCTCCATTATTACTATGTAGTGGTAAAAGAAGTTATTCTGAATTTAACATTGGACCTAAACATACAGTGTATGAGACCTAGATTAGTTAGTTAAGATTCATTCACAGAATTAAATGGGATAAGGGAACGGCTGGGACCTTCTAGATTCATCAATTATCCAGGATAGGAAATTATACAAAGGAGAGGGCTAACCATGATCTTATGAGTTATGCCAGAGGTCTATGGGTTCCATAGAATCCTGTCCAACCCCAGGGTAACATTCTAAACAAAATTGAGTAAATATACATTATTATATAATAGAGCGAGTAGTAATAACGATTAAAAGTACCCATAAGTTACTTCAAAGGCGATATTTTTAATCAAACTTGATTTGGTAAGAAGAACAAGAGTTATTGGTTTGTTTACATTTAAAGTCATCTTGTAATCAGCAGAACTGCTCACATTTCCTCAGGAAATAAACATTTGGTAAAAGGTAAAAGACTCGTGGACGTGTCAGTCACAGTCAGTGCCGCCAAGGCTTTCAAGTAGGTAAGTAGTGTTCTGTCAAAGCAGGTTTACATTCATACATTGAGAAAGTAGCCACTTATAAAACCTTGGAAATTTTTGTGAAATACTAAATCAATTTTGGGTTTTCATTATTTGAAATTAACAAGAGAACATATATAAAATAACGCTTATGCGGATCTGATAAAGTTAATAATAATATATAATGTTGATGAAATAAGCATTACCAAAATTGTCGAAAGAGTAACTTATTTATATATATATATATATATATATATATATATATATATATATATATATATATATATATATATATATATATATATATCCCTTTTTTCTAGTATTATAAGCCCAAATGTATCACCTTAAGATTGGAGAGTATATAAGCTGGGGTCGTTTATATTCAAGTGAAGTATATTAGGGTCTCTCTTCTTCAGGTGAGTAACTTTAGTTGGGGTCCTTTATCTTTAGGAGAACTATTTAGGGTCATTTACCTTTAGCTGATACAAAATATTTTCCCCAACTGTGTTTTGTGGTTAGTAAGTTAATGTGAGCATATCAAATTCCCCCTTATCAGTTATAGCCATTCATCCCTCCTAAGTTTTTGTGTGTGTGGAATCAGCTCTTTTATCTTATCAATGAATCTACACCTAATCCTAGCAGCAGTGAAGTCTATTAGGTTCTTAAAACAGAAATTTGATATCAGCTTCGTGCCCGAATTTCAAGTATAAGTTACAGAGAGAGTGAAGTAGATTGGTAGACATACTGAAACTTAATGGTTGATATAAATTCATTGCTCTTGTAAAGTTATGGCTTAATTCTTTACCAATACATTTTTTTTTAAAACTAAGGTATATTTTGCTTACTATGAAATTCTACTATATTCCTTTATGATTATATGCCGGATGATATTGCCAATTGAACTAATTTCTATGAATAAAATTAAAATCATGCAAGATTTCTTAATTAATGCTTGCATTTTGTTCATGTTTAATATATATATATATATATATATATATATATATATATATATATATATATATATATATATACATATATATATATATACATATATATATACATATATATATATATATATATATATATATATATATATATATATATATATATATATATATATATATATATATATATATATATATATATCCCCACTACAGAACACTCGAAACTTTTTCAACTCAGATCACAAAGCTATAGCAACATATTTTTTAATGCATACATCAATGTGGTCAGCTTGTATAAGAATTTGGATAAACCGTACCAAAAGAGGGCGAGAACGAGAAGCAAATTGTGTAGTTTAATGTACCCAAACGGGTATGTAGTTTAATGTACCCTAATGGGTATGCAATAATACTTTAGAACAAGTCCAAGAAGAAGCCAGTGCCATTGCGCCTGAGATGACTATGGGATAATCTTCATCTGCCTCTTTTTAAAACTTTGATTTCTTTTTCTTACACTATGTATGTAAAATATCAACATTTTTTTTTATATTTACACAAAAAATGCAATAAATATCGTGAAGAATAATTATAAAAACAAAAACAAAATCTTAAAAGGTAACAATTTGCAGGGTTATTCAATAGTACATCATTATAAAGATAAAGTGACTCATTTATTCTTACCTAAGCTTCAGATAGAAACCCGAGGAATTCGCCTGAGATTGGAGGAAGCCTATCCTGCTCCAGCAGTAATTAGTAAATAAAGAAACTGAATGATAGAATACAAACGTGAAAACTTTATTCTTCTTGACTCTAATGGAGATTGATTAATGCAACGTTTCTATAGATTTTGCAGAAAATAGAACTCGCAACACAGTTTTCTTACGTTTTCTGTCTTAACTTTGGAGGGGGACTAAATGAAACCTACTTCTTCATAATACCTTTATCAAAGTTTATGTTAATAAATATTGCATTTTTAATCCTTCTTATTCTTTAATGACCTTTTTTTTTTAAATTAGTTTTGAGTTGAAAAAGGAAGATCTGTCTTCTATTTTGTTGTAAAAGAGAAAAGATAGCGAGTTGTGGAAAACTATAGCAATTATAAATTCTTTTCTTCCTTATTTACAGTGGCAATTTAGTTAGATTGAGAGAGAGATGCACCCAGAAACAAAGCAATTAAGGCAATAGAGGCGAGAGACAATAGATAGGAAAATTATCGACAACAAATGTTTCTGCTTGCTATTTCTGCTTTCCCATAGATTCTGAATGATGCTTACGTAAGTACTAACAGTATTCTTGCAGCTCCAGGTAAAAACAATTCCAAAGAAAATCCTACGGTCTGGCATGAAAAATTAAATATACACAAAAGATTTAAGTGGGATTTGTTTTTTTGTTACAAGCAACAATTCTAGGTATTAACATCTATAAATAGGTACAGAAATATAAGTAATTACAAGCTAAAATTAATGAGGAACGTAAATTAACGAGTTACTTAAACACAAATCAGTCAGTTTAAACACTCAATGTTGCATTACCAATTGAAACAGAAAGCAACCCAGTGGCCCCTTTCACTAATCAATGATATTTTGCTTAGCTAAAACGCACATACCAGAGCTCATGATCACCTTCAGGGTAGAACTTTCTGGCTAAAAATGCTTGGTTATAGATTTGCCTTTGTTCGTTAAAGGATACTACAGATATCACGTCCTAATACATTTGTTTGCTATAAAAGTAAGGACTTGATCATTCTCCAAAATGGCCAGAGGACGAGTTTTATGGGATGACATGACCAGGTGAATTTCGTGATAGGTTATGAATGAATTTACAAGCTTCAAATTTTATGATTCCATAAGTCAATGGTGTCAGATTTGGTTCGAAGGACCACTAAAAATTTGAAGTTAAATTAATGTGTGATAAATGATTCCAGGATAACCTCTCCGCTCCGAATTCCAGATCGGGGCTTGGAGAAGTAGAGCGCCAACACTCTCACATTCAACAAACCTGAGAGATGCAACAAATACTGTTTGCTAACCATACACACGTTTCTTAGAGATAAAGTTTTAATTTGATTTATATCGTTAAGGGCAGCATTGAAATAAGTTTATTGTTAATAAGAAGTAAGTTACTATCACGGCTGTTAATATAAATATCTCAAACCGACAAGAATTAAGTGATTCCTGTTGCAATGATGTGAATCAAAATAAGAGGCATTAATTTTCCCTCTGGAGTCAACTTGAAGGTTTCAAGAGACTGAGAGGAAAGAAAAGAGATTCAGTTTATAACCAATTGTAAACAATAAATAGAGAGAATTTACATCTATTACAAATAGTAAAGACATTTTGTTGTAACTGAATACATCGATGTAGGCGAGAGGTTTCCTTCAAACAATCTTAATAAGGTTTTTCTTATACTACAAAGTAGATATTATTCCTTACAAGTAGATCAAATGGAGCCATATCATACACTGGAGGAAGGAACCCAATTTTTACCACTTGACCAACAATTACCTACAGTAGATTGGAATCAACCCAAAATAATGAAATCCCATTTCTTTGGGAGATGCAATAAAGCACAAAGGATTGTTCAATGTGGAGGAGGTTTCGGAAGTTAGCATCAAGAGATGATCAATTAACCGGGTCCAACTGATTCAGGTGTATAAACATCTAGGTAGGCTACAGACAGTGTTGCCATTTCAGGATGATGTAATAAATTGCAAGCTCAATACTCTAAATTTCCTCTTTGATAGAATTTCTTTGAACTATTTTTGTTTAACTACATTGTGAATCAATATTCATGTAATTTTCAACAGACTAATATATATATATATATATATATATATATATATATATATATATATATATATATATATTGTAAGGATAACAAGACGAGCAGAGAGAGACCTAGGACCAAGGAGGGCCAGGCAGTGGCAGCTGATCACTCAACAGATAGACTTATAGGCTCCCCCAAACCCCCCAGCCTTAGCTCACAAGGATGGTAAGGTTGCAGACACTAATATGACTAACGAGTCTGAGCGGGACTCCAACTCCCGTCTGTCAAACACCAAACAGAGATGTTACCAATCAGCCCATAACAACCCTTAACTTAACTCTCTCCCACCAACAAACACTTGTATTACTTGTGATTATAAGTTCGCTCATCTTATGTAGATCTAAAGTATCGCCTAAACCATGGGGTATGCTGTATAGGCTCAGCCTATTCCTAGTTATACTTAGAACCCGTAATCGAAATTGCTGTGGCCTAATTAACCTGGGACTGTAACTCCTTCCCTCTAACTTTGCCTAATTATGATAGGTTCCATTATTTACGGAATAATAACGAAGATCATTTATTTCTTTTTCAGAACAACAAAACATTTCTGGGAAGAGTTGCATCTATGACAGTCTATTGGTAAGTACAAGCCTGCTTAAATTAAAATGCCAAAACAGTCATATTAAAGTGTACATATATATATATATATATATATATATATATATATATATATATATATATATATATATATATATATATATATATATATGTATATACACACCCAAGCTGCGAACTAATCACGAAATGACACATTAATGTAGGTACATTTTACAAGGGACCATCATATATCAACAGATACCTCTTGATATAGCAAATTAGTCCACGAGCAAGGGTTTGTCCGCCAATCTACAAACCCACCACATTCTCTAATCATAAATAATATCTATCAAAATATTTGGGGTGTATGCACTTGTATGCATTATTTATGGCTAACTTAGAAAACGCCAGTGTAAGGAGGGTCACAGGGGACGTTAACCCCCCCCCCCTCCCCCCGTCCCTCCATTAGGTATGTAGGTAAGGACACAGCTTGTAGGTTAGGTAAGGGTAGGTTAGGAGGGAAAGTTGGTTTTATTTGACAAGAACACTATGTTCCCCACATGATTTTAAACAGCATATACAGTATCAATGAATCATTACCAGTTCATTAGGTTTCACGATTAAATCTGAGGCGGTTGGTCAAAATAAAAAATGTTTCGATCACCTCTGAAAATTTTCTAAGTTCTGTTTTGATCTGCACCATAACACGGGTAGCTCCTGCTTAGTTTCCAAACTTTCCCGATAGATAGAGCCCGTGTCGTCCAATGCCAAAAATCGTTCATTTTTACAATTTAATGCTGTCCCATCAAAATGCATTTTTATTTTATCTATTAAGTTTGTAGTTGGTTGGGACACGTTCTTTACAGTGGCATTTGATACTGCTGTAATAATTAACATGAATTGTTAGATAGGGGAAAGGTCGTTATAATTTGTCGTTTGCTGAAGCCATGGCCAAGTTAGTCTATCTTAAATTTCCCCCAAGTATTGCTTCCTACCTGGCTATAATAACACCCATTGGGCAGCGCTCTGTTTGCCTATCAGCTAGTGGCGCAAGCCTGAACGGTAAGAATGTATATTGATGGGACAGCATTAAAATGTAAAAATGAACGATTCTTGGCATGGAACGACACGGGCTCTATCTATCGGGAAAGTTTGGAAACTAAGCAGGAGCTACCCGTGTTATGGTGCAGATCAAAACAGAACTTAGAAAATTTTCAGAGAGGTGAGCGAAACATTTTTTATTTTGACCAACCGTCTCAGATTTAATCGTGAAGCCTAATGAACTAGTAATGATTAATTGATACTGTATATGCTGTTTAAAATCATGTGGGGAACATAATGTTCTTGTAAAATAAAACCAACTTTCCCCCCCCCCCTAACCTAACCTAACGTACAAGCCGTGTCCTTACCTACTTACCTAATGGGGGGGAGGCTAACGCCCCCTGCGACCCTCCTTACACTGCCGTTTTCTAAGTAAGCCATAAAACGGATTTTGAAACGAAGCGAAAAATCTATTTTTGGGTGAGATGGCCATGTCGTCCTGATGGAAGGTAACTATTGGTAGCTTTCTAAGGGATATTTGGCTACAGTGATATTCCCAGAGAATTGACCTTTAGGTCTCCAGAATTCTAACTCCTGGCGTGAATATCCTTAAAATTTCTCTTAAGGATATCGCATAATATCAGGGGATGTATATCTTGATACGACATATGGCAATCTTCACCCCGAACAGCGTTTTCGTTTCGAGGGGGAAGAGTGGCGAAACTGAAGGGGAGCTGTTATCAAGGTTACCCTTCCTCCCGTACTATTAAGAGGAACCAAGATGGCGCTCATTCCTTGTAGCATTGAGCATGGTGCTACAGATATAGTAGTTTCGTGAGGGATCTTGCCTAAGCCTTTTCTATGGTAAAGGAGGGCGGCTCCATCAGGACGACATGGCAGTCTCACCCAAAAATAGATATTTCGCTTCTCTTCAAAATCCGTTTTTTTGGCTCAAGCCATGTCGTCCTGATGGAAGTTTACCAGAGAATTACTAGAAAGTACTGTACCAGTGGATTTGTATAAGTGCCTTGACCTTGGGACAATTTTTATATGGTCATACAGACCATTGAGAAATATGACGATACCGTTATACGTCATTACCACTAATCATGGAACAATGTTAGGGCTTCCTGCCCCCTGCAGGGAAGTGTCGTGCTAGACAGTAAAAAAGTGTCTCAAGGTTTGTATATTGTAGGAACAAATATAAGTATCAATCAGAACTATTTGTTTCATTTATTCCAGTAATATAAGGTTTACTTAGGAAATTATGTAAAGAACTCTGGCTACCTTCATTGTGCTATTTTCAGGGCGAAATAAAACGCAATTACACTTTTAGTCATTTATTTAGGCTAATTAAGTAAATTGGATAACAAATGTGAATGTAGAATAGAAGTATACAGTACATACAACAATTATAGATAAAGTTTTTATACCTGAAAGGGAAGAAAAGGTTAATGCCACTATAAAAATTGAAAAATTTTGAAAATTTATTAATATAATTTCAGTAAATGTTGGATACTATCAACACTGTTTACAATGTACACACGGCACAAGTTTTATCCGTATAATTCTTCACCTAAAAATTTGAACAGTCCCAGTGTCATCATGGTGTCACTCATATAAAAGATATTGTACTGGAGGTGTCAACACCTTTTCACCCAAATTGATAGTCCCCATCAATTCACTGTTCATTGCAGCGCTAGACGACAAGTTTTACTACACTACCTG
The DNA here is from genome assembly GCF_036898095.1 of Palaemon carinicauda. Classification (NCBI taxonomy): domain Eukaryota; kingdom Metazoa; phylum Arthropoda; class Malacostraca; order Decapoda; family Palaemonidae; genus Palaemon; species Palaemon carinicauda. The sequence goes on along the minus strand of NC_090744.1, from coordinate 109,237,104 downwards.
CCGCCACCACGTAATGCTTCAGTTCGTGCACTTGCTTCGCATAATGTTTGTAGAACACACTGGATGACTTCCATCCAGTATATGAGCGAAGACTCTCAAAGTCCATTTACTGAAAGAAGTTCAGTGAGGAAGCAATTTTTCTTGGATCATGACCTGCGGGTGTACTGTCAGGATCCGCTCTACGAATGAAGTAGGTGAGCTTCGCCCTCAGTTGTTTTAGGGGTAAGTTCGATCCCGAGGTTTCTCCTTTGAAGGGCTGTCCTCCCCTGAAGTCTGAAGTTCTTCAAAGATAGACCTTTAGACATTCTACTGGACACAGAGAGACATCTTCCTTCAGAGGGCAGATTTTCCAGGGACCCCATCTCTTAGTGGGTAGCTCATTCTTGGCAAGAAAGGTAGGATCAGGAAAGAGATTCAGTTCTCCCGCTTCTGTGAACTGAATATGGCCCTCATCTCTTGATAGGGCTACTATTTCACTAACTCTAGCCCCTGAGGCTATAGCGAACAGGAAAATAACTTTTTGGGTAAGATCCATAAAAGAACAATTTTCATTGTTCAAGGTTGAGGCATAGTGTAGGACCTTGTCCAAGGACCATGAAATGGGCTTTGGAGGTGCTGCAGGTCTAAGTTTAGCGCATGCTTTCGGGATCTTGTTAAAGATTTCGTTCGTCAGGTCCACTTGGAAGGCGTATAGAAGAGGTCTAGTCAAGGCTGACTTACACGTAGTTATCGTGTTGGCAGCTAGGCCTTGTTCATGAAGGTGGATGGAGAAGGACAGGCAGAAGTCCACAGACTTCCTTAGGGTTTTTTGCTTTGACAAAAGCAACCCACTTTTTCCAAGACGATTCGTATTGTCTTCTAGTTGACTTTGACTTGTACTCTTCTAGGAAGTCTATACTGCCTTTTGAGATCCCAAATCTTTTCATAACTGCTAAGGTGAGAAAATCATGAGAGGAAGGTTTTGGGTTCTCTGTGATGAAGCGAAGACAGTTGACCTCTGAACCAGTTGAGATAGAGCAGGGTTCGGTAGAAGGACCAGCCTCAGCTTCAGTTCCATTACCAGAGGGAACCAGTTGCTCTTGGGCCACTTGGGGGCTACTAGAGCTGCTGTTCCCTTGAAGGATCTCAGCTTGTTGAGGACTTTCAGTAGGAGATTGGTTGGAGGGAACAGGTAAATCCTGGTCCATTCGTTCCAGTCGAGGGACATGGTGTCCGTCGCCTCCGCCAGAGGGTCCTCAAATGGGGCTACATATCGAAGTAGTTTCTTGTTGTCGCTCGTCGCGAAAAGGTCGATCTGCAGTTCCGTGACTTGTTCCAAGATGAAGGATAATGAGTCTGCGTCTAGGGACCATTCTGACTCTATCGGCTTTAGCCTGGATAGAGCGTCCGCCGTCACATTGCGGAACCCTTGTAGGTGAACTGCTGATAAGTGCCATCTCTTCTTTTTCGATAAACGAAAGATGGCTAACATTACATGGTTGATGTGGGGCGATCTCGAGCCTTGTGGTTCAGACATCTCGCTATCACTTCGCTGTCCAAGATCAGCCAGATGTGGGCTGATCTGTGAGGGGAGTGTTTTTTCAATGACAAGAAGAATGCCATGGCCTCCAGAATATTGATGTGAAAGGTCTTGAACAGGGATGACCAAGTCCCTTGGGCTTTCCTTTGGTGGGAGTGACCTCCCCATCCTTCCGTCGAGGCATCCGTGTGGATGGTTACTGATGGTGGAGGTGGTTGCAAGGGCACGGTCCTCGTTAGGCTCTTGACCTTCAAAATCGGTCTTTGTAGATCTCTTCGAGCGTTTGATGCGTATCTTCTCCAGACTCCTGACACATCTTTCAGCTGTGCTCTTAGCACTGGGTCTGTTACTGCTGCAAACTGGAGAGAGCTCAGTACTCTTTCCTGTTGGCGTCTTGAGATCCTGTCAGATTTCAGTAGTCTCTTGACAGACCCGCAATCCCTCTCCTCTTCCCTGGGGGAATGGAGAGGCGGTGTGACTTCAAGTTCCGGTGGATTCCCAACCATTAAAACTCCTGAGCTGGAGAGAGTCGAGACTTCTTGAAGTTCATCTTGAATCCTAGATGTTCCAGGAACTCGATCACGTTCTTGGATACTTGCAGACAAGCCATCCTGGATGCTGCCCACACCAGCCAGTCGTCCATGTACGCTGCTGCCTGAACGCCTTCTAGGCGTAGTTGTTGAACGATTGCGTTTGCAAGTTTCGTGAAGATCCTTGGGGCTATGTTTAGTCCGAAGGTCATGGCTCTGAAAACGTACTTTTTCTTCTGTAGCTTGAATCCTAGATAGGAGGAGAGGGGGCGGCTGACTGGGAGATGCCAGTAAGCATTTGCCAGGTCTATTGAGACTGTGTATGCCCCTTTTGGTAACAGGGTCCTGATGTGCTGAAGGGTTAACATCCTGAACTTGCTGTTCTCGATGAACTTTGAGTGATGACAAGTCCAGAATGACTGAGTTTGTCTGAGTCCTTCTTGGGAACACAAAACAGCCTTCCCTGGAATTTGATGGACTTTGCTCTCCTTATAACCTGTTTTCTCAAGAGTTGTAAGGTATATTGTTCCAAAGAGGGGGTGGAGTGTTGGAAGAATTGAGGAAATGATGGTGGAAGCTTGTTCCATCTCCATCCTAGTCCATTCTTGATTAGGCTGTGGGCCCAAGGATCTAAGGTCCAACGATCCTGAAAGTGTTGGAGCCTCCCTCCTACCTGAAGCATCTCATTGCTTCGATTGTCCGGAGGGTTTACCTCCCTGACCGTGTCCTCCCCTACCTCATGAGGGGTGTCTTGAGGAGCCCTGTTGGGAGCCTCTACCTTTCGGACGAAAGGTAGTGGTTTGCCTCTACAACCCAGGGTTGAATGCTGGTGACTGGGCAACCAGCTGCTGAGGCATCACTTGGAATGTGGTTTGTGGTTGAGCAACCACTTGGGGCACCGCAGTCATGGTGACTGTAGGATGTTGCTGGGCAGGCCAAGAGGGTAGTCTAGGCTTCTTGGTCTTTCTTTTAGGTTGGGGACCCGCATCCGGGGAAGACTTCCTTTTAGATGAAATGCCCCACTTATGGAGAAGGTTCCTATTCTCCATGGCAGCTTTATCAACTACCTCCTTTACCACTTCATTTAGGAAGAGGTCTTTACCCCAAATGTTGGAAGATATCAGCTTCCTGGGTTCGTGTTTTACTGTTGCTGCAGCAAACACAAACTCTGTACAGGCTCTCCTAGCCTTCATAATGGCATACAGGTCCTTTACTAAGGTGGCCATGTGCATTTTGGCCAGGACCATGAGCATGTCTGGGGTGCTTTTTAGGCCAGCACACATCTCTATGCAGTTCTGTAGGGATAGGGATGCCACAAGTCTCTCCTTCGTCCCTTGGAACCTGCTTAAGACAAAGTCTGACAGTTTCGGGAGATTTTCGCTGAACTGTCGTCCCGCGATATCTGCATCCAACTTCCCTACTGAGAGGGTTAGATGGACTTCCTTCCATTCCCTATCTTCCATGGGCAGGGCGAATGACAGAGGCCTACACTCCTCTAGTGCAGGGCATGGTTTGCCTGCCTCCACTGCTTTGGGAACAGCTTTAAAATCCTTCGACCTAAAGGAGAAGGCTATTGAAGCAGGAGCAAGAAAGGTAGGGTGTTTCTTGCTCAAGGCGGACACTTTCGAGTTTGTGTAACCCACCTTCTTCAGGGTGCTCGACAAGAGAGCCTGTGCCTTGTCGTGGTCGAAAACCCTGACCTCCTTTGGTTCCATCTCCTCTTTTAACACTGGCTCCTGCTTCAGTCGAATTAAGCAGTCAGGGTAAGCATTAAAGCTTGGCCAGAACTGGATGTCGTCTAAGGGGACGGCTCCCATCTTCTAAGAGATGTAGAGCTTGCCGTTGGTAATCGGCATAAACTCCGCGTACCTCCAGGGATTCGTCTCGGAGCAGGGTGGGATGTCTTGGACTCTGGGTCGCTTGAATGACCCTCGGGAGGCTGTGATTTGAGCTTCACGGAGCTCTTTCTCGAGCCTCGCTTCCCTTGCTTCACCTTGCTTGCAAATATTCTCCATTAAGGCCGTAAGATGAGCCAAAATTGCCTGGCTCATGTTGTCCAATAGAGGGGTAGAAGCCAAAGATGTAGAAGGTGTTGGCTCCAGTGCCGGCACAGACGGAAGGGACTCCGACTCGACTTCTTCTTCTTCTTCAGGAGGTAGAGTAGACTCCTCCTCGGGATCATCCTTAAGTAGATGCTTTTCAGTGTCCGTGGACACTTCAGGCATCCTTTCCTCCTGGTGGATGTCCATGCCTTGCACCGCCTCACTGACATCCGTCTCGATGCCAATCTAGATGCAGGGAGGTCTGGGTCGTGTTTGGGGCACGACAGCTTCACTACCCACCTTCGGGAATAGCAAGCTACGCATCCTGTCGTTAGGTAGGTACGGTCCCAAAGAGTTCTTCTGGAACCCTCGTACCCATTTGTGCAGCTTTTCTCGTGCTGCATCCCTCGACTCCGTTGACTTGGGGTCGTCGAAACCTTCAGCCCCCAAGGCCAGGCATATGTATATGCCCCATGTCAACGGATAATGAGACATCGGAACATGGGTTTTTTCACTTTATTACAAAAGTTTCGTGAATATACTGTCTACAGCCGACACACTCAGGAATGCACCAAGGCTACTGACTACCCCTCGCTACCAACATGCAATCCTGCTACAACAACCTGCTGAATTATAGGTTTTGTGGAATCCTTATGATTATAGAGTTCATTTACCTTGACGTACAACACACATCTTCATACAAGGATTAGGATATATATATATATATATATACATATATATATATATATATATATATATATATATATATATATATATATATATATATATATATATATATGTAGGCCTATGTGTGTGTATTACAAAAATATCTGTACCAAAATGTTTGGTTTGCTAAGAGAGAGAGAGAGAGAGAGAGAGAGAGATTATTATTATTTAATAAATTTATTACGCCCAAAGATGTCAAACAAAGCTACATATTGGCAATTACATACAGTACATCAGAAATCAACATAAAGAAAAATTACAGCATTGAATCATCAGTATATCATTTACAAAAATAACATACATGAGTTCGTATTCCATTATCACAACAACTGCAACAGACAGTTTAGCAGCCACCAAAGTGTGGATGACGTGTCAAAATTACATCTAGGTGATCATCTCTGAGTAAATATTGACAGGTTTGAAGTAAATTTTGTCCTTGAGGTAACAGATTCCTGACAGTGGGGCAATGAAGGCAGTAGTGTTCAAGGTTATTGGCATTAGCGAGTTTACACAGTTTACATGAGGATAGTGTGGTATATCTAGTGTCTGTCCAACCTGCCACACAGGACGATATCCCAACCTTATACTGGCACTTACGACATTATGCCTATGCACCATGAGTCCACGACGCAGGTACTTGTGACGGCTATGCAGAAAGTTATCATGATGTTGTATGGAAACGCTAGTGCCCCTCTCTGCATCCCTACGCTGTACTGTACAGGCAAAAGCTGCTGAATATATTCTATGTTTAAGGCAGCGAAGTGAGGGCTCAACATTTCTGTCATCAAGGTCCAGCGTGCAGGCAGCTTTAGCAAGACTGTCCACCATGTCATTCCCAGCAAGCCCAATATGGGAGGGCATCCACATGAAGGACATGACAAGCGAGGCATTGTAAGCAGCAGCGAGTTGACACAGTATGTCTCGCACAACACGGCCACAGCTGGGCCTAGAAGATGTCGGTGCCTGGAGTGCAGATTTGGAGTCACAGATCACCAATCCATTCACATTTCTTCTAACAAGTAGAGTTACTGCATCCCATATACCTTGAAGTTCGCAATAAGTGGAACTGGATGAGTTTGGCAACCTGCAACCATGCCACCCACCCTCAGGAGGCTCTAAAGTTGGGGAGAACATAGCACATGCTGCACTTCCATCTGCCTGTACTGAGCCGTCAACGTAGATGTGGCGTCCTGCAGGAACTGAAATTGACACTTTGGATATTGTTTCCCTAACCCGCTGTTTCTGTAGACTGGTATGGGCATCTTTAGAGGTTGGTGTGGAAGTGACAGCAGGAATAGGAACCCGCCATGGTGGCAAATCTTGGATGACTGCTTGCTCAGGTACACCGATATCAAGGTGTCGAAGATTTTCACATACTGCCCTAACTAGGTTATGGCCCCCTGGCCGGAGTTGAGGTCTTGGTGCATCTTCGTCAAGTGATGCTCTGAGGACAGCAGGGAAGTTTGGAGTAAATTGTGGAGAGTGTAGACATTTAACAGAAAACAAAGTTACATTAGCATGAATTTTCTCTATTAATGGAGGTAACATGAGTTCGGTCTGCATGTTGACTATCCGAGTGGAAGGAGGGCATCCTAGGATAAACTTCATTACTCTATTTTGGAACAGTTCTAGAGGTTGTAATGCCTGTCTGGGTAATTGAATTAAAGCAGGAGATAAATAGTCAACAACTGACCTTAGGAAGAGGATATAGAGGGTTTTAGCCACGGGGATAGATATACCTGTGGCCCTGGTCGCAAGCCACTTGATGGGAGTGAAGCGAGGCTCCAGTCGATCAAGAAGGTTTTTCACCATGGGGTGGATTCATTGTCGTGCGGGTATAGCAAGGTGATCCTGACTGGTGCACCTAGATATGTATACTGTGTGCAGTGAGGTATAATATTCCCACCCATAGTGAACACTGACAGGTCTCGGAGATTCCGCGCAGAGAAGATTCTGGTTTTTTCTGGGGAGAGTATGAGGCAACAGGAGGTACAGGACCCGTAGAAGTCTTGAAGGACACGCTGAAGGTCTCGATAGGTAGTGGAGTGGATGCAGACATCATCGGCATAGCAGGTTACAGTGGTTCCAGGGATAGCAGGGAGGAGAGACAGTACACGGTGCAAAAGTATATTAAAAAGAAATGGGCTCAATACACCAGCCTGAGGAGTGCCAAGCTCAAAATTTTCATAGGAGCTACATGCACCCTTAAAGAAAACACGTGATTTTCTGTTACTGAGATAACCGTTTATCCACTTCAGGTTTCCTCTGACACCAAATTCGACAAGCTGATCAAGAATTATATCCCTGTTCGTTATATCAAAAGCACTTTTGAGGTCAAGGAAGGCAACTACATTGTTGGAGGACAATCGGGAGTAGAGTTCAGCTAAACAGTGATGAGTACTCCTCTGTGGAAGAAAGCCATACAAATGGGGAGAAAGTTTTTCTTGTAACCGGTACATTAGCCTGGTTAGTAATATACGCTCAAACACTTTACCAAAACATGAGGTGAGGGAGATAGGCCGGTATTTATTAGTTCCAGGCTTTGGGATAGGAATAATTGTGCTTATGATCCAGGCAGCAGGTACATATCCAAGTTGGTAGCAAAGATTATACAATTGTAGAAGAGGATTTCCAGGAACCTTCTGGAGGAGACGAAGCACTTGGTAAGTAAAGCCATCATCTCCAGGAGCAGAATTTTTATTTCCCATAACAGCACATCGCAGCTCATCCTCGGTGATCAGCTCTTTGTCCTCCTCGTCTGATTCCAACAATGCAGCCATCAGACGAAGGTTGCGTAAATTGCTCTGGGAAGAAAGTGCTTCTTGGATTTGTACAGGGAGATTACTGGACCGTGACTGGGTTGACCAGGTAGTGATGAGATCCTGAGCATATGCTTGTGGACTGTGGTGAAGTGCACATGTGGTTTTTTTCTTGACAGTCCTTTTGATGAGATGCCACATGGTCCCAACGCTAGTCTGATGGTTAATTAGGTCAGTGTATTTATACCACGACTCAGTGTAGAAGCACTTCTGGAGAGCAACTAAATCATCCCTAGCCTGCTGATATTGAAGTAGACGATTAGGTGTCGGTTGTGTCTGAAAGGCAAGGCCAGCATCGGCCGCAACTCTCTCTGCTTGCTTAATGCGTTGATCCAAGGTCCAAGCATGGGCAACAAGATGACTTTTAATGTGAGGTCTGGCAATATATAGTTGATAGAAGTCATGGGTAGCTTTTACCAAAGAATTATACAGGTGTTCTGGAGAGTGTTTATCAAAGGTAGGTAGGACAGAGGAGATGTATGAAACATATGTTGGGCAGTACTTGGGTGGAATGGTGATGCGGGTACGATGATAGGGGTCACTTGGATGAGTCTGTATTGAGTACTGTAGACATAAGGCAACATGGTCAGAAAAGAGCGAGGGAACAGAATGACAGGATACATGTGAAGCCACGAGCCCAGATGTAAGGATATGATCAAAAGTGCCCCCCCCCCCCCCACCACCCCAGATGTGTGTGGCACCACCTGTATCCCAATGGGTTAAATAGTAACTTTGGATGTAGTTGAGCAGAGGAACTCCACTGCAGTTGGGAATAGGAGAGACATCACCTAGATCTGGGTGTCTGGCATTGAAATCACCCATGTAGATCATGCCAAGGTTTGTAGGTGTAGGAAGTGCTGAGAGGTTAATTAAGCCAGGGGCAGAGTAAACATTGCATAATCGAATATGACCATCACCTATCTTAACCTGAAAAAGTTGGAAGGTCATGTTAATATCTGCTGATGAGCGAAGGAGTTGATGAGGGAGAGTAGAGTGGATGTAAGTAATAAGACCATTCCTGACATGATGTACATATGAAACATAACCGGAGAGTTTTGGAGCTTCATCACCTGACTGAGCACCGCCAGGGAAGGCTTCTTGAATAGATATTTCTTGTGGGTGATGGCGATAAACATATGTCCTGAGTGCAGTCAGTCTGGAGTATTGTCTAATTCCAAGGGCATTCCATGAAAGGACATGTAGTTGCATGAGTCTAGCGAAGTTTACCCTTAACGCTGCGAGAGACAGGTCGAGCATGTACCGGAGAAGCAGCACTGTTAGATGGTGCACCAAGTGGAGGAGGCTGAGCTGGCAGGAGGCCACTGACCCTTTCAAGACAAGAGGCAACAGTATCTAGCTTCTCAGTAAGTGAGGCAACAGAGGTTATGAGAACTTGTTGTGCCTTGACCAGTGTGTTGAGGTTACTTGCAGTGGTAGCCTGCTGAACGATCAAGCTATTGAAGCGTACATCAATAGCATCAAAGCGTATCGTTAGTGCTGTACAGTGCGATTCCAACGCAGCAACAGCCTTACAAAGTTTCAAAATTTCAGCTGATTCAGGAGGGCATAATGAGACGGTTGACACTAGTTGTGGTGGTGGTGGTGGTGGTGTTAGTGGAAGTGACTGCGTGGCAGCGCGCGACCGTCTGGAACATCCATGCCAAACATTAACTCCTGCTTCACCACAACGAGGGCATTTCCAATGCACAGTCTCTGGAGTTGATGATGATTCTGAGAATGAGGTGGAAGCATCAGTAACAGGTTTATGGTATGGACAGGTGCGTGTGGAATGGGCTGCAGCACACCAGGCACACTTAGGTGAGGCAGAGCAATATCGGGAAATATGGCCAGTACCCCAGCAGTTGAAACAGTTGGGCTGACCATCCTTCATCCTGCGTAATTCACAAGGAGGGAGGCAAGGGAGGAAGGAAAACTCATAGACAGATGGTGGTGGTTCCAGTAGACTCCATGTGATGACAATGCGATTAATAGGGTTCCCATTTTGAAGAAATCTCCGTGCACTGTATACACCAGGCATTTCCTTAGCAAGGTTAGGGTGTGCTTCAATAGGGTAACGAGTAATAAGATATGTTAAATACTTACGGGGTCTGTCTATTGAATCTTGAATATCCAGGCTTATGGACAGAAATTCACCACCCTTCACCCTGCCAATGATGTCCTCACGACTCGTTGCAATATATAAAAATTTAGATGTGACAGCAGACATATTCACCTTTGCCAGCTCCTTATCAAGATTGAAGGTTTTGTTTACTTCAGTCAGCCATCGTAGTTTAGTGTCAGTGCTCAAATTTTCTTTGAAGACCAACCTAGTGTATTCATCACGGGGAGCAAAAGCTGGGGTAGCAGAGGATGCACGTCGTGTAGGGGGATGAGGCAGAGTTACATCACACTTTTGTCTAGTAAAAGACTCTTGACATTTGGATGTTTTAGCAGCAGGAGACTGTGGAGCACTGCTAATATCTGACCCATAATCCACTGGGTGCTTCATGGGGGTATTAGCAACAGTACTGGAGGGCTTATGAGGAAGAGAATGTGTGAGTGGTGGCCAATGAGTCATATGTACATCCTCATCATCAGTCAGGTGCAGATCATTTTCAACCTCCGAAACCGAGGCTGGTCCGGAGTAATCCATTTTTAGTGAAGCAGCAGCCCTTTCACGTCCCACATATACTGCGCATGCGCGAACTGAGGCGCCGCCGACCAAGTGGGTATGCCACGGGGTATGAGTTTCTATATCGTAACTACAGACTAGTACAAAAGTCCTATATACACACTGTTGTTACCAAAATGGTCACTGAGTCTTACTGTAACTTATATAGCACGGTGAAAGGTGTAGTATCCCTAGAACTTGCACAAAAACTCATTTTATAGAGAGCTCATACAATGTGTGTTTACAAACCGAGACAGTGTTACCAACCCCCAGAGAGAGAGAGAGAGAGAGAGAGAGAGAGAGAGTTAGTGCTTTTCTGTTAGTTTTTTTTTCTGTGTGTACTCTCACACAGCTGCCACTAATAGCAGTCAATCCATGACCTAATTACGAAATATATTGTGTAGGCGAAAAGGATCAACATTTTTCTTATCAGTTCCATGAGAAGCAAGTCTAATACTTTACTTCCTTCCTTCCATCCAGGAGGATTTACATGCTTTATTCATGAAAACCTATTGGATGGCTTCTCTCTTTGGGAACAACACGTAGGAGTCTCATTAGGTAGAGAAGTTCACTCACCCCTTTCATGGTCCAGGTTCCTCATTGCTCTCCCCACAACACTGTGATTGTGGGCATCCTACTAGATGAAGTGTAGTAAGTGCAAAGTGCTACAATCTGCAGAAAATTCATTATCATTAGCAACATCCTACATAGACATCACAGCTTGCATTCTTTTACTTCGAACTTCAAGGGCAACCACATTTGACCCAGTAATGAACATAAATTCTTCTTCTTCTTCTTCTCAAAACATAAGAATAATATCTAAACAAGAAACTTGATAAGACAATCATTCAGTTTGTGTCTTAGAGTGAACGCTTCCTCAACAGTTCAGTTTTCTTGGGTTTTGCTTAATCTCAGTTTTAGAGAAGTTTTATTAATGTAAGGACATCGTCTTACCCGCCGTGTTTCTTCCCTCTAGACTTTTCTGTATATTGTAACTGTATTATTTATTCCACACAGTGGATTTTTGTATAACAATGTTGTGATGTTTGAGAGCTTTACTTTGATGAATAAGGAAATGTTTCCCTCCTGGGCTACTTATCCGTCCGTACTATGTAATATAGTGACCGTTGCATGTTCAGTAAATTTTCTGTCTCTCTCTGTTTGTCTTGTTGTCCTCACTACTGGTGACCCCGGAGATGTTGGAAACACATTGCAGTTTTGGCTTGCTATTAATGGACTAATTACGGCTGGGTTTCCTTAGTATATCTCCTTTTGCCAATAACGTTTAACGACATCTTTTGGCTTTATCCCACTATCCCTCTTAGTTTCGTGAGGAAGCAACGATGAGTATATCTGACATAACCAACTCATGCTCTTGGCCCGATGCATCAACCGACCACAACGAAACCGCCCAGCCCATCGTGCCAAGCAACCACTCAGCTGCGCCTAAAGTCTAGCAGGCACCGTTCTAACAACACAACACCGCCTTCTGGTTTCTAAGGGCGGGTGTACTCTTCAGGGTGGCCAAGCCATACAACCCCTGCGCCAAAGCTGACATCGTCCTTAAAGCCATCCTTGAGGAGGTATTTGACAAGATCTTCCCATGGCTCGATGCCCACTCAGGTCAGGTATCCTACGGCGACCTGCGAACCATACTAATCAATATGTACTCGCTTTCTGTCTCGGCAAGGGCACATAAGGTCTTTGATCTCAGCAATGGACCAATGGGCGACACCTCGTCCGTAGAAGCATGGGATGAACTGGTTCGACTTCTCATGCTGCCAGAGACTGACGCCAATGGACGACGACGAGAGATAAGCCTGTCTCGCGGAAATATTCCTCAGACGCCTTCCTCAGGACGTGAGAGCCCAGCTCACTGACACCGACACCCTGCCGATGAACGACCTCCTGTCAAGGGCATAGAAATTATACGAAACCTCCAAGGTCTCCCGCCGTGGCGCGTCATCCTCCTTCAGCTGCTCATCCTTCGACTCCTCGGTGGCGCCCCCTGCTCACAACGATGAAATCCTTGCCCTGATGAAGAAGAAACCTTCGCAGCCGATGCAGCAGAACACTAGGCCGAACAGGACTTGGTGTTTCTACCACCAGCAGTTTGGGAGCAACGCAATGAAGTGCAGGCCCCCCTGCAAGTTCCTGAAAAAATTTTGACACCAGACACCGCCGACATCAACCGTAGCCACAGTTGCAGATCACGGCAAGATCGCATTCTACATTCTCGACGCCGTATCCAATCGTAGGCTTATGGTTGATACCGGCTGTAAGCAATCAACATTCCCTCTCTCACAGGCCGACCTAAACCGGGCGCCTAGCAGTAATGCCCCCTCGCTCATCGACGCCAACGGATCTCACATACGATGTTATGGGACTAGGGTGCTTAAAATCTCAATCATGAGCCAATTTTACTCTTGGCCCTTCGCCATCGCTGACGTCAGACACCCCCTCATCGCCGCTGACTTCCTGGCTCACCATGGCCTAATCATCAACGTCGCCGGGAAATGCCTCATCGACGCCGGGACATGCCGAACCTGCCCAATACAAGCTGGTCCGGGTTTCACACCAATCTCCGCCGTCGTAGCGCAGCCCTACGCCGCCCTTCTTCAGGAGTTCCCCGACGTTTTCAAGCCGAACTTCGATAATCGACGTGATCCCCCTCCAAGCACTGGGTCTACCACCACATAAACACAACGAAACCTTCTACGCATGCTAAGTTCCGCTGCCTACCGCCGCAGAAGTTGAGAGATGCCAAACGTGCCTTCGAAGACATATAACGGATGGGCATTTGCAAGAAGGCGTCCAGCCCTTGGGCATCTCCGCTCCACATGGTAAAGAAACCGGACATGACACGGAGGCCCTGCGGTGACTACCGGCGCCTTAACCTCATCACAATGCCAGACCACTACCCTCTGCCGCATATGCAAGACCTAACCAGCGCCCTTCATGGGGCAAAAATTTTTACTAAAATGGACCTTCTTAAATCATACTTTCAGGTTCCTGTGTTCCCAGAGGACGTGCCTAAGACCGCCATCATAACGCCGTTCGACTCCTACACCTTCTCATATTCAACCTTCGGCCTATACATCGCAGGGGCCACGTTTCAACGACTGATGGATAGCATCCTCGGGGACCTGCTGTTTGCATCTGCTACGTGGATGACATCTTAATCTTCTCCAGGACGAAAGAGGAACATTGGAGACATGTCTGCGCCGTGCTGAAACGCCCTCAGGTGAACGGTTTGATCGTGCGCTTTGACAAGTGCACATTCAGTGCCAAGAGAGTGGACTTCCTTGGACATCAAATATCCGCAGCGGTCGTGAAGCCCACATCGACCAAATTGGTCGCCGTGAAAACCTTCCCAACCCCAACGACCATCCGGCACCCTCAGGAGTTTTTGGGGATGGTAAACTACTACCGTCGCTTCATCCCCAACATCGCCCACATCCTCACTCCCCTCAACCATGTCCTGAAGGGAAAAGCCAAGAAGCTCATCTGGGGTCTCCTGCAGCAACGCGCCTTCGACAAGACGAAGGCAGCCCTTGCCCAAGCCATCACCCTGGTGTACCATGACGACAGCGCCCCCCCCCCCATAAAGTTGACCACCGATGCCACAATGTCGCATGCTGTGTTGTCCTCAAATAGATCGTCAACGATAACCCGCAACCCTTGGCCTTCTTCAGCAAGAAACTCAAACCCGCGGAAACCAGGTACAGCACGTTTGACAGGGAGCTCCTCGCTGTCTACCTTGCCGTCTGCCATTTCAGATACATGCTTGAAGGGACCCCCTTCACCAACGCAACTGACCACCAGCCCCTGATCCATGCTTTCACGAAGTCTTCAGGCGCATAGTCGTCTTGCCAACAGCCACACCTGGCAGCCAATCGCAGAATTCGACTGCACTATCAGCTACTTACTGGGTAAGAAGAACCACGTCGCCGACGCCCTCTCCAGGATTGAGATCAACGTGGTCCACCTGGGGATTGACTACGCAAACCTCACTGTAGAACATCGGAACGACCCAGAGGCCCAAGACTATCGTACGACTGCATCAACACTACAAATGAAGGACATTCCCCTTGGACCGGCTGGGGAAACCATCTTCTGCGACACTAGCACGGGGTCCCTCGCCCATGGATTCCCGCATCCTGTAGAAGGAAAATCTTCAACATCATCCACGGATTATCACACCCCTCGGGTCGCACTACAGCCCGTCTTTTATCCGAGAAATTCCTCAGGCCAGGAATCAAGAAAGACACCCGTGAGTGAGCGAGAACTTGCATTAACTGCCAGACAAGTAAGGTCAACCGCCATACTGAGTCAGGAGTCGGCGATTTCCCCCAACCCAAGAGACAATTCGGACACATTAACGTGGACTTCGTGGGACCTCTGCCACCTTCAGGTTCTGTAAGATACTTCTGACAATCGTCGACCGATCCACTAGATGGTTAGAAGCAACTCTGATGTCCGAAGCAACCACCCATGCCTGCGCCGAAGCTCTCCTGTCAAGTTGGATCAGCTGCTTCGTTGTCCCTGACTATATCACAACGGACCGAGGTTCCACTTTCTTGTCAGAGATCTGGCTCTCTTTAGCAAACTGGATGGGAACGACACTCCACAGCACCACGGCATACAACCCTACCGTGAATGGCATGGTTGAGAGAACTCATCACACACTCAAGGCAGTCCTGATGGCGAGATGTGTGGATGAACATTGGAAAGCGCAACTCCCGTGGGTCCTCCTTGGCCTTCGCATCGCTCCCAGGGCAGACGGCAAACCTTCTCTTGCAGAGAAGGTCTACGGCGAGGCACCTGCAATCGCTGGTGAGTTTTTCCTTGCAACTACCAATGACACCAATCTGGATCACCTGAGAGAAATCGCCGGGAAATTCAGACCATACCTTAAAACATACGAGGACAGGACCAGACACTTCACGACCAAGAACCTAGACGACTGCGACTACGTCTTCATCCGGGTCGATGCTCACCGCCAACTCCTGACTAGACCTTATCGCGGCCCTTACGAGGTTGTCAGAAGAACAGCCAAATCTTTCCTCTTGAACGTCCACGGACAACAAGATTGGGTGACGATCGACCGATTAAAACCAGCGTACCTTGAAAGCAACAAGAAGATCACTACGGGCCCTGGTAGACCTGGGATTCCACCTCAGAACAAATCATCCACCAGACGGGAGAAAACCACGCAACGACTGGGGAAAACGATTCCTCCAAAGCAGAGCAACCTTCCCCTCCGCTCAAGCACAAGAGGGGAACTACGTCGCCCTTCAGGATACAGGGATTAATCGCATCAACCATTTCCGATGCCTGCTGTCTGGGTGGGGGGGGGAGTACTTGTAAAGACATCAGCTTACCCGCCGTGTTTCCTCCCCCTAGACACTTTTCTGTATATTGTAACTTTATTATTTATTCCACTCAGTGGATTTTTGTATAATGATGTTGCACTCTTTAAGAGCTTTATTTCCATGTATAATAATGTATATTTCATTAGGCTACCGCCTTGGTATTTATAATTTATATTTGAATGAAAACACAAATAATTGTGGTAGTTGGAAATGTTTCCCTCCCAAGAAGATCACCACGGGCCCTGGTAGACCTGGGATTCCACCTCAGAACAAATCATCCACCAGACGGGAGAAAACCACGCAACGACTGGGGAAAACGATTCCTCCGAAGCAGAGCAACCTTCCCCTCCGCTCAAGCACAAGAGGGGAACTACGTCGCCCTTCAGGATACAGGGATTAATCGCATCAACCATTTCCGATGCCTGCTGTCTGGGTGGGGGGGGGGAGTACTTGTAAAGACATCAGCTTACCCGCCGTGTTTCCTCCCCCTAGACTCTTTTCTGTATATTGTAACTTTATTATTTATTCCACTCAGTGGATTTTTGTATAATGATGTTGCACTCTTTAAGAGCTTTATTTCCATGTATAATAATGTATATTTCATTAGGCTACCGCCTTGGTATTTATAATTTATATTTGAATGAAAACACAAATAATTGTGGTAGTTGGAAATGTTTCCCTCCCAAGCTACTTATCCGTCCGCACTCTGTAATATAGTGACCGTTGCATGTTCAGTAAATTGTCAGTCTCTCTCTGCTCGTCTTGTTGTCCTCACAATATATATATATATATATATATATATATATATATATATATATATATATATATATATATATATATATATATATATATATATATATATATATTAGTCTGTTGAAAATTACATGAATATTGATTCACAGTGTAGCTAAACAAAAATAGTTCAAAGAAATTCTATCAAAGAGGAAATTTAAAGTATTGAACTTGCAATTTATCACATCATTCTGAAATGGCAACACTGTCTTTAGCCTACCTTGATGTTTATACACCTGAATCAGTCGGACCCGGTTAATTGATCATCTCTTAATGCTAACTTCCGAAACCTCCTCCATATTGCACAATCCTTTGTGCTTTATTGCATCTCCCAAAGAACTGGGATTTCATTATTTTGGGTTGATTACAATCTACTGTAGGTAATTGTAGGTCAAGTGCTAACAATTGAGTTCCTTCCTCCAGTGTATGATACGGCTCCAATTGATCTACTTGTAAGGATTAATATCTACTTTGAAGTATAAGAAAAATCTTATTAAGATTCTGTTTGAATGAAATCTGTCTTCTACATCGATTTATTCAGTTACTACAAAATTACTTTACTATTAGTAATAGATATAAAGTCTCTTTTTATTGTTTACAATTGGTTAAAAACTGAATCTCTCTTCTTTCCTCTCAGTCTCTTGAAACCTTCACGTTGACTCCAGAGGGAAAATTAATGCCTCTTATTTTGATTCGCATCATTGCAAAAGGAATCACTTAATTCTTGTCGGTTTAAGATAATTATATTAAGAGCTGTGATAGGAACTTACTTCTTATGAACAATAAACTTATTTCAATGCTGCCCTTCAAGATATAAATCAAATTAAAACTTTATCTCTAAGAAACATGTATATGGTTAGCAAACAGTGTTTGTTGCATCTCTCAGGTTTGTTGAATGTGAGAGTGTTGGCGCTCTACTTCTCCAAGCCCGGATCCGGAAATCGGGGCAGGGAGGTTTCCCTGGAATAATTTCTCACACATTAATGTAACTTCTAATTTTTAGTGGTCCTTCGAACCAGATCTGACACCATTGATTTATGGAATCATGAAATTTGAAACTTAGTAAATTCTTTCGTAACCTATCACGAAATTCACCTTGTCATGTCGTCCCATAAAACTCGTCCTCTGGCCATTTTGGAGAATGATCAAGTCCTTAGTTTTATAAGCAAAGAAATGTATTAGGACGTAATATTTGTAGTATCCCTTAACGAACAATGGCAAATTTATAAACAATCATTTTTAGCCAGAAATTTCTTCCCTCAAGGTGTTCATGAGCTCTGGTATGTGCGTTTTAGCTATGCAAAATACCGTTGATTAGTTAAAAGGGTCGCTGGGTTGCTTTCTGTTTCAAAAGGTAATGCAACATTGAATGTTTAAACTGACTGATTTATGTTTAAGTAACTCGTTAATTTACGTACCTCATTAATTTTAGCAGGTTGACGCGAGGCTCTCGGTTTGTAAACACGCTTTGTATGAGCTCTCTATATAATGAGTTTTTGTGCAAGTTCTAGCAATACTACACCTTTCCCCGTGTTGCATAAGTTACAGTAAGACTCAGTGACCATTTTAGTAACAACAGTGTGTATATAGGACTTTTATATTTGTCTGTAGTTACGATATAGAAACTCATACCCCGTGGCATACCCACTTGGTCGGCGGCGCCTCAGTTCGCGCATGCGCAGTGTATGTGGGACGTGAAAGGGCTGCTGCTTCACTAAAAATGGATTACTCCGGACCAGCCTCTGTTTCGGAGGTTGAAAATGATCTGCACCTGACTGATGATGAGGATATACATATGACTCATTGGCCACCACTCACACATTCTCTTCCTCATAAGCCCTCCAGTGCTGTTGCTAATACCCCCATGAAGCGCCCAGTGGATTATGGGTCAGATACTAGCAGTGCTCCACAGTCTCCTGCTGCTAAAACATCCAAATGTCAAGAGTTTTTCACTTGACAAAAGAGTGATGTCACTCTGCCTCACCCCCCTACACGACATGTTTCCTCTGCTACCCCAGCTTTTGCTCCCCGTGATGAATATGCTAGATTGGTTTTCAAAGAAAATTTGAGCACTGACACTAAACTACGATGGCTGACTGATGTAAACAAAACCTTCAATCTTATTAAGGAACTGGCAGAGGTGAAGATGTCTGCTATTACATCTAAATTTGTATATATTGCAATGAGTCGTGAGGACATAATTGACAGGGTGAAGAGTGGTGAATTTCTGTCCATAAACCTGGATATTCAAGATTCAATAGACAGACCCCGTAAGTATTTAACATATCTCATTACTCGTTACCCTATTGAAGCCGACCCTAACCTTGCTAAGGAACTGCCTGGTGTATACAGTGCACGAATATTTCTTCAAAATGGGAATCCTATTAATCGCATTGTCATCACATGGAGTCTACTAGAACCACCACCATCTGTCTATGAGTTTTCCTTCCTCTCTTGCCTCCCTCCTTGTGAATTACGCAGGATGAGGGATGATCAGCCCAACTGTTTCAACTGCTTGGGTACTGGCCATATCTCACCTAAGTGTGCCTGGTGTGCTGCAGCCCATTCCACACGCACCTGTCCATACCGTAAACCTGTTACTGATGCTTCCATCTCATTGTTAGAATCATCAACTCCAGAGACTGTGCATTGGAAATGCCCTCGTTGTGCTGAAGCAGGAGTTAATGTTTGGCATGGATGTTCCAGACAGTTGCGCGCTGCCATGCAATCACTTTCACTGACACCACCACCACCACCACAACCAGTGTCAACCTTCTCATTATGCCCTCCTGAATCAGCTGAAATTTCAAAACTTCGTAAGGCTGTTGCTGCCTTGGAATCGCACTGTACAGCACTAACGACACGCTTTGATGCTATTGATGCCCGCTTCAGTAGCTTGATCATTCAGCAGGCTACCACTGCAAGTAACCTCGACACACTAGTCAAGGCACAACAAGCTCTCATAACCTCTGTTGCCTCACTTACTGAGAAGCTGGATACTGTTGCCTTTTGTCTTAAAAGGGTCAGTGGCCTCCTGACAGCTCAGCCTCCTACACTTGGTGCACCATCTAACAGTGCTGCTTCTCTGGTACATGCTCGACCTGTCTCTCGTAGCGTTAAGGGTAAACTTCGCTAGACTCATGCAACTACATGTCCTTTCATGGAATGCCCTTGGAATTGGACAATACTCCAGACTCACTGCACTAAGGACATATGATTATCGCCATCACCCACAAGTAATATTTATTCAAGAAGCCTTCCCTGGTGGTGCTCAGCCAGGTGATGAAGCTCCAACACTCTCCGGTTATGTTTCATATGTACATCATGTCAGGAATGGTCTTATTACTTACATCCACTCTACTCTCCCTCATCAACTCCTTCGCTCATCAGCAGATATTAACATGACCTTCCAACTTTTTCAACTTAAGATAGGTGATGGTCATATTCGATTATGCAATGTTTACTCTGCCCCTGGCTTAATTAACCTCTCAGCACTTCCTACACCTACAAACCTTGGCATGATCTACATGGGTGATTTCAATGCCAGACACCCAGATCTAGGTGATGTCTCTCCGATTCCCCCATTGGGATACAGGTGGTGCCACACACATATGGGGGGAGGGGGCCACTCTTGATCATATCCTTACATCTGGGCTCGTGGCATCACATGTATCCTGTCATTCTGTTCCCTCGCTCTTCTCTGACCATGTTGCCTTATGTCTACAGTACGCAATACAGAATCATCCAAGTGACCCCTATCATCATACCCGCATCACCATTCCACCCAAGTACTGCCCAACATATGTTTCATACATCTCAGTCCTAACTACCTTTGATAAACACTCTCCAGAACACCTGTATAATTCTTTGGTAAAAGCTACCCATGACTTCTATCAACTATATATTGCCAGACCTCACATTAAAAGTCATCTTGTTGCCCATGCTTGGATCTTGGATCAACACATTAAGCAAGCAGAGAGAGTTGCGGCCGATGCTGGCCTTGCCTTTCAGACACAACCGACACTTAATCATCTACTTCAATATCAGTAGGTGAGGGATGATTTAGTTGCTCTCCAGAAGTGTGTCTACACTGAGTCATGGTATAAATACACTGACCTAATTAACCATCAGACTAGTGTTGGGACCATATGGCATCTCATCAAAAGGATTGTCAAGAAAAAAACCACATGTGCACTTCATCACAGTCCACAAGCATATGCCAGGATCTCATCACTACTTGGTCAACCCAGTCACGGTCCAGTAATCTCCCTGAACAAATCCAAGAAGCACTTTCTTCCCAGAGCAATTTACGCAACCTTTGTCTGATGGCTGCATTGTTGGAATCAGACGAGGAGGACAAAGAGCTGATCACCGAGGATGAGCTGCGATGTGCTGTTATGGGTAATAAAAATTCTGCTCCTGGAGATGATGGCCTTACTTATCAAGTGCTTCGTCTCCTCCAGAAGGTTCCTGGAAATCCTCTTCTTCAATTGTATAATCTTTGCTACCAACATGGATATGTACTTGCTGCCTGGATCATTAGCACAATTATTCCTATTCCAAAGACTTGAATTGATAAATACCGGCCTATCTCCCTCACCTCATGTTTTAGTAAAGTGTTTGAGCATATATTACTAACCAGGCTAATGTACCTGTTACAAGAAAAACTTTCTCCCCATTTGTAGGGCTTTCTTCCAGAGAGTACTCATCACTGTTTAGCTGAACTCTACTCCCGACTGTCCTCCAACAGTGTGGTTGCCTTCCTTGACCTCAAAAGTGCTTTTGATATAACCAACAGGGATATAATTCTTAATCCGCTCGTCGAATTTGGTGTCAGAGGAAATTTTCTGAAGTGGATAAACAGTTATCTCAGTAACAGAAAATCACGTGTTTTCTTTAAGGGTGCATGTAGCTAGATATACCACACTACAACTCGTGTAAACTGTGTAACCTTGCTAATGCCAATAACCTTGAACACTATTGTCTTCATCGCCCCACTGTCAGGAATCTGTTACCTCAAGGACAAAATTTACTTCAAACCTGTCAATATTTACTCAAAGATGACCACCTAGACTTAATTTTGACTCGCCATCCTCACTTTGGTGGCTGCTAAACTGTCTGTTGAAGTTGTGATAGTGGAATACGGTCTCGTCTATGTTATTTTTGTAACTGATATACTGATGATTCAATGCTGTAGTTTTTTTTTTTCTGTTGATCTTTGATGTACTGTATGTAACTGCCAATATGTAACTTTGACGTCTTTGGGAGTAATAAATTTATTAAATAATTAATTTTAGCTTGTAATTACTTACATTTCTGTACCTATTTATAGGTGTGATTACCTAGAAACGTTGACTGTAACAAAATACGAATCACACTTAATTCTTTTGTGTGCATTTAATTTTTCACGCCAAACCATAGGATTTTCTTTGGAATTGTTTTTACCTGGAGCTGCAAGATTACTGTTAGGTCTTGTATAAGCATCATTCAGAACCTATGGGAAAACAGAAATAGCGAGCAGAACCATTTGTTGTCCATAATGTTCCTATCTATTGACTCTCGCTTTAATTTCTTTGTTTCTGAGTGCATCTCTCTCTCAATCTAACTAAATTGCCACAGTAAATAAGGAAGAAAAGAATCTATAATTGCTATAGTTTTCCACAACTCGCTATCTTTTCTCTCTTACAACAAAATAGAAGAGCAGATCTTCCTTTTTTCCCTCGAATCTAATCAAAAAAGACCAAATGTCATTTTAGAATAAGAAGGATTTAAAAATGCAGCATTTATTAACATAAACTTTGATAAAGGTGTTATAAAGAAGTAGGTTTCATTTAGTCCCCCTCGAAAGTCAAGACAGAAAACGTAAGAAAACTGTGTTGTGAGATCTATTTTCTGCAAAATCTATAGAAACGTTGCATTAATCAATCTTCATTACAGTCAAGAAGAATGAAGTTTTCACGCGTGTATTCTATCATTCAGTTTCTTTATTTACTAATTACTGCTGGAGCAGGATAGGCTTCCTCCAATCTCAGGCGAATTCCTCGGGTTTCTATCTGAAGCTTAGGTGAGAATAAATGAGTTACTTTATCTTTATAATGATGTACTTTTGAATAGCCCTGCAAATTGTTACCTTTTATGATTGTGTTTTTGATTTTATAATTATTCCTTGAAATATTTAATGCATTTTTCTGTGTGAATATAAAAAAAAATGTTGATAATTTACATACATAGTGTAAGAAAAAGAAATCAAAGTTTTAAAAAGAGGTGGATCAAGATTATCCAAAAAGTCTTTAATGAGCGAATAAACTTAAAATGAACGTAATATTATTGCATACCCATTTGGGTTCATTAACTACATATGTTAATATTGGTAAGGTTTGTCTGAAATCATATACAAGCTTAGGTATGAAAATTTTAGTTATTATATCTGTATAATAATGTACAGTTTAATAGCCCTGCATATTGTTACCTGTTAAGATTGTGTTTTTGTTTTTATTATTTTTTTTCTGAGATATTAATGGCAATTTTTGTGAAACATACAAAATTTGTTGATATTTTACATACGTAGTGAAAGAAAAAGAAATCTATGTCTTAATAAGAGTTGGATTAAGATTATCCCAGAAATCTAAAGTGTGAATGATTCAAGGGTTTCAGGTGAAAACTCGGTATAATATTGCATACCCATTTGGGTACACTAAACATTATGTGATGGTTCTCTCCTTTTAAAGATAAGGATTGTCTAAAGTCATTAATAAGCTGATCCCATTTCTACATGCCTGAAAAATGTTTCTATTGCTTTATGAAATGAATCTGAAAGTTATGGCTCTAGCAAAGTTTAATATTTGTTCTGTAGTGGTATATATATATATATATATATATATATATATATATATATATATATATATATATATATATATATATATATATATATATATATATATATATATATATATATATATATATATATAATATGAGTGAAATGCAAGCATTAATTAAGAAATCATGCATGGCTTTAATTTTATTCATAGAAATTAGTGCAATTGGCAATATCATCCAGCATGTAATCATAAAGGAACATAGTAAACTTTCAAAGTAAACAAAATATACCTTAGTTTTAAAAAAATGTATTGGTAAAGAATTAAGCCATAACTTTACGAGATCAATGAATTTCTATCAACCAATGAGGTTCAGTATGTCTACCAATTTACTTCACTCTTTCTGTAACTTATACTTGAAATTCGGGCACGAATCTGATATTAAATTTCTTTTTTAAGAAACTAATAGACTTCACTGCTGCTAGGATTAGCTGTAGATTCATTGATAAGATAAAGGAGTTGATTCCACACACACGAAAACTTAGGAGGGATGAATGGCTATAACTGATAAGGGGGAATTTGATAAGCTCATGTTAACTTACTACTCCCTAGAACCACAAAACACTGTTGGGGGAAAATATTTTGGATGATCTGCAGATAAACGACCCCAAATAGTTCTCCTGAAGATAAAGGACCCCAACTAAAGTTACTCACCTGAAAAAGAGAGACCCTAATTTACTTCACTTGAATATATACGACCCCAGCTTATATACGTCTCCAATCTTCAGGAGATACATTTGGGCTTATAGTACTAGAAAAAAAGGGATATATATATATATATATATATATATATATATATATATATATATATATATATATATATATATAATGCATGTATATATATATATATATATATATATATATATATATATATATATATATATATATATATATATATATATATATATATATATATATATATGTGTGTATATATATATATATATATATATATATATATATATATATATATATATATATATATATATATATATATATATATATATATATATATATATATATAATGTGTGTGTACAAAATAAGTTACTCTTTCGACAATTTTGTTAATGCTCATTTCATCAACATCAAATATTTGTATTAACTTTATCAGATCCGCATAAGCGTTATTTTATATCTGTTCTCTTGTTAATTTCAAATAATGAAAACCAAAATTGATGAAGTATTTCACACAAATTTCTAAGGCCTTAAAAGTGGCTACTTTCTCAATGTATGAATGTAAACCTGCTTTGACAGAACACTACTTACCTACTTGAAAGTCTTGGCGACACTGACAGTCTGACACGTCCACGAGTCTTTTACCAAAATGTTTGGTCTAGTCTGGGTCTGGTGTAGATTGCCATGCCTGTAGCATGACACGGGCTCTTGTCGTTGGACAGCCCGTAATAGGATATCACTTCCGAAAAGAGGTGGTCTCCAAAGGAGGCCAAAATTCCAATATTAGAATGCAAGGGTTGGATTTGCAAGGGGTATCTGGAACATGAAAAGGTGGAGGATGATTGACTTTAGGAAGGACTTGACAAAGACATGAAAGGGAGGGAAGTAACCTGAAAAAGAAGACTCCTTTATAGGTCCAAGAAATGAAAAGTTATGGTTAGAGAAAAAGTGTTGATAGCAGCAAGTCCCAGTAAGTAGGAGAGACTGGGAGAGGAGAGAAGTTTTTTTTTTTCTGCAGTTAGAGAAGAAAGGAGGAGGTTTAAGCGAAAAAGCTTATCCCTGGTCGATGGTCTAGAGCTGGAATTGTTGCAATAATTGCATGAAGGTGGGAGTTTTGGTTAAGGAAAGGACTCGGGTGAGGGTTTTAAAGGCAATGGGGATAATGTCTTTCAAGGACAGACTCAACTTGTTGAGCCAAGGATTGAGGTGGGTTGGAGGATGTGGGTTTAGGAATTGGTGCTGGTTGTGGCTGGGCAGCAGTTGCAGGAACAGTTGCAGTGGGTGGCTGTCGCTGTCTCCTCTGGCAAGGAGGTCGCTGGTCTTTAGGTGGCTGGATTGAAGCTGGTTTCTGTTGTTTAGGAGAGGACGTATTCTTCATTGCTGCTATCCTCTTCAGTCGCTCTGGGCAGCACCTATTTCAAGCATGGAGGGACCTGGAGCAGTTAGGGCACTTGTATTTAGTCTGTTTGCCTTCTTTTTGGGCTTTAATGCACACTTCTGTGCAGTGGCGCTGGCTGTAAACACTGCAGACGATGGGGCCATTACACTCCTCCTTGTGATGGCCGAAACGTTGACATCTGTAGCAGCGAAGGGGCTCTGGTGAGTATTCCTCGATGGTGAATGTCCCCCAGACTCCTAGATCCAGCTTGGAGGGAACTGGACCGATGAAGGTGGCGATGAGTCGTCAAACAGGACCGTTGTCTTTGCTCATGCAGCGAACAGCACAGTCAATGTTGCTGCATGGAGTTGCAATAGAGATTGGCATCGTAACAGGATACCTGGTTATCACTGCTTTCTTCCGGACAAAAGCAGGGTCCAGCAGCATTAGAGATGGCTCCTCCTGGAGGGATCTGGCTGTCTCAAGGTCTATGGGGGTGATAATTAAATCACCTTTCCTGTTGGGTCTGGCAGTGAGCTGCATGCCAGGCTTTGCAGCCATGGCAGCAACTGAGGCGTAGGACACGGAGCTGTCGGTGTAAGAGAGCCTGAACTTTGGGAGTGGTCTGGGTTCAGGCTGAGAGGCTGGAAGGCTGGCAGTGATGACGGTGACCTCCTGAAGAAGGCTCTGAAGACAGTACACACAGTTACAGTCCATTGGGTGTTCCCCTTGAGTCTCGGTAACCTCCATGGCGGTGGAGGACACAGGTGCAGGAGTAGGAATGAGTGCTGCAACAGGAGCTGTCTGCGTAGATGTTGAAGGGACAGACAAGGACGAGCCAAAGCTCTCAGTCCTTGGTGTCACTAGGGGGGATGGTGGGGGCTCTACAGTAGCTGGAGAAAGGCGATCTGGACTCTTCCTTTGTTTGGGAGGGGGAGTAGACTCCTCCAAAGTAGCTGGCGAAGATCGGGAGTGTTTCAGGATCTTTGTGGATGCAATCTTGCACCCCTTGCAGCTGCAAGGGATGTGGTAGGATGGCGAGGTTTTGTCCTCAACATCGGTGGTACAGAGGCCAACCAAGGTGAAAAGTTGGACTCTCCAATGCTGGTATGCGTCTCAGTATTCGCAGTCGCAGGTAGGATCTTCATGACGGTCCTTGCAATGGCGATCGTTACGTGAGTAGAGGGTCCATGCCCATTCTCCAAGGTGGAACACGGACATGGAAGCGAAACTCTACAGTAACCTCAATGAGAATTTTACTTAGAGCGGCACTGGGAGCGAGAGAAGTTGCAAGGCGTTGATTCGTTGAAGTCAGCACGAGTGGCGGCTGAGTCTAGCAAAATGCTCATTGCCTGAGGAAATGTGAGCAGTTTTGCTGATTACAAGATGACTTGGAATGACTTTAAATGCAAACAAACCAATAACCCCGTTCTTCTTCTTACCAAATTAAGTTTGATTAAAAATATCACTTTCGAAGTAACTTAGGGGTACTTTTAATTGTTATTACCACCTACTCTATTATATGATAATGTATATTTACTCAATTTTGTTTAGAATTGTACCCTGGGGTTGGACAGGATTCTATGGGAACCATAGACCTCTGGCATAACTCATAAGATCATGGTTAGCCTTCTCCTTTGTATAATTTCCTATCCTGGATAATTGAATAATCTACAAGGTCCCAGCAGTTCCCTTATTCCATTTAATACTGAGGATGAATCTTAACTAACTAATCTAGGTCTCATACACTGTATGTTTAGGGCCATTGTTAAATTCAGAATAACTTCTTTTGCCACTACATAGTAATAATGGAGATAGTAAACATATTTTCTCAGAGTTTACTTTCACCCTTAATTGCTGTGTCCTGTTAATGGCTCTACAATCAGTGGTTGTATTACCATTAAGGACCTAACATAGCCCTTGCTATTGCATAGGCTTTATCATTAGGAAAGAATTCAGCCAACTGGTTTTTGTTCTCTAGGGACCAGTAAGGGAGCAATTTAAATCATGCGCAGGGAACTTAAACCTTATGTCGTCTAGAGTAATTGAAGCTGTAAGCCCCTACATAGTAGAGAGGAATTGGTAATTAATGAATCGAAGTGATGTCCTTCCATAGTAGGTAGCACTGCCAATACATCCCATGCTGGGCACTATTGGCATTAACCCTGGAACGGTACGGTGGGTCGTCCGCAACCCCGAGCGTCAAAAAAAGAGGTTTTTCTCACGTGACTCACCCCCGTGACTGAATTTGTGGGTGATCGACCTGCAGTAGGTGTCTGGCCTACACGCTCTAGTAGTGTCCAGATGTGCATTGCTGTAGCTGTACTCCTTCCCCGATTTCTGAGACGCGTCGGGGTCGAGCGCGACCGAGTTTACCCTTCTAAGGTAATTTGCATAATTATCAAAGTTATTACGTATTATGAAATTGTCGTAGAATGGTGCAACTTGTATAGGTTATCAGTTGTGGAAAGTCTTGGTGGATTGTTTGGCTACCATGTGCATGATTTTTTTTTAGTTAAAATGTCGTTCATCACCACGAGGACCATTTTACCGCGAGTGCCCCTTTTTCATTTTTTTCATTTTTTTGCCAAGTCATTTTTCCGTAAGATATTGCCAAATAGTGTCGTAAAACTTTTGCTTTTTTAGTGTTGGAAAGTGTGTCTAGATGATCTGGCTACCCATGCGTGACTTTGTTTTTGTCAGATACGACGTAGTTATTGGTATATTGGGTATTTAACTGCGGTTGCCAATTTCTGTTTTTTTTCAATATTAATCTTACCCGATAATCATGTAGCTGTCAACTCTGTTGCCGACAGAAATCTACGGTCGGGATACGCCAGCGATCGCTATACAGGTGGGGGTGAACACCACAGCGCCATCTGTGGTCAGGTACTCCAGTACTTCTTGTCAACACCACCTCAATTTTTCCTCTGTCGTGCCTCCGGCTAGACCTACATGGATACGCTGTTGATTCTGGAGTTATTGCTCACGATTTGGTGATGTATTTGCTCTAGAGTTTAGCCTTCGCTATTCAGGAAGCTTTTTCATTAGCTTAGCAAGTTTTTGGAATTAATTTGATTTAATTTTTTATTTAATTTTGGTGACGAAGAGAGTATGAACTCTCTTTCACTTTTAATGGCCGACCCTTCCCTTAGACGGAAGTGTTGGTGTCGAAGAGAGTATAGACTCTCTTTCTTAATTTTGCTTAACAAAAGTTATAGATTTATTTTATATCTCTCCGCCTTTTATAGGCCTCTTCGATTAACTTCCTTTTATTATAAACTTATTAAAATTAATTTTTATATTTGTTTATATTCGACCTTTCCTAATAGTAGGCGGTCTTTTCTTGGAACCGAAGTTAATTAACATTGAGCCCGTCATTTCGTTTTTACCTGTTAACATATTATGCTATTTTAATGTTTTTGAAAGAATTTCTTTGATAGTCTCGTACTGTTTTTCAAAGTTGAACTAACGTTTTGTTTTGTCTCTGCAGTTGTTGACGTTCAGAACGTTCAACTTGCGCTCTATCGTTACGATAGAGAGAGAGTATTCACGGTGTCACGTTGCAGTAAGAGTAGAACGATTCTATCGTTTTGTTCATTCTTTCTTAGCTTAAATGGTTTTAATTCTAATAAAGGAACTTTTTATTTGGGAAATCTTTCAGTTTTTTTCCTTTAACAATAATATGTTTTAACGATATATATAATTGGGCTCATCTCTCAGGTTCTAAGTCAAGAGAGAGAGAGAGAGAGAGATAGAGACGGAGGGAGAGAGAGGAGGATAAACGTTTCGTTCAAGCGGGTAACGTTGTTATCGTTTTTGCTCTTCTCCCTAGTCTCTTTTAGGGGAAGAAGGTAAACGTTTCTAGAGTTTTATTCTTGTTCTCAGGCTTTATGCGGTGAGAGATTTTAAACGTAGTTTATTTGATCTAGTGTTTAGTCTCTTTTCCAGCCACTGAATTATTTATCTTTCATTATGTTTTTCTGTTACATTGTAATACTGTTTTCGCAATTACTAACTTTTAATGAAGGATAGAATTGCGTGTTTCAGGTACAAACCACTTAAAGTTTCGAGTTCAGTGAAATAAGTGCAAACAGAAAATCAAGTGATAAAGTGATAAGCGCAAAGTGTTACAGTGTTGCGTTCGAGGGTTCGTCTGTTCGTGCCAGTTGTTCGCCTAGTTTGGGACCTCTTACAAGCTCCCAAGCAGGGGAGAAGTAACGTCGAAGGACTTATGGGTTCATCAGGCCTTGATCAACGAACAGACGTTTCCCTCCGTGGTTTCGGGTGTAACCAACTCACGTAGCCGACGTGATCACCCCACCCACACAAAGACGAGAGAGCCCTTTTATTCCTCGTCTGCGGAAGAGGTTTCTCGCAGAAACCATGGACCAATCTTGCAGCTTTTAAGTGCAAGTCGGTCCCTTCCGCGCAAGTCCAACTCCTAGGTGGTGCCATTAGCACTGGGTCAGTTCGGACTTGCTGCAGTACGACAACTGCACACCTCCTAGAGAGGCAAGGTGGTATCGCAACAGGCAGTAACTCCGTCTGTTGCCGCACCAGCTGTTTTAGACCCTCAGTCTCAACGGACAGTAGCTCCGTTTGTTGTTGTCTTTCTTAAACTCTAGTGGTCTATGCTGCAGACAATGCAGTCTCAGCTTGCGGTGTTGATGCAGGAGTTTCAGGCAGAGAAGGTTAGCACACCTCCTCCTGCGAGCGCTCCTCCACCTCTGCGCAGTCCACCCTGCCAGACGTATGATGTTGAGGCTCCTCCTGCCTCCATGCGTGAGCTGCCGCATTGGGAGTTGCCAGGTACCAGGCAACCTCCACTTTCCTTGAGGCAGGAGCCTCATGCTATGCGGCAACCGCCTCAACTCTTGAGGCAAGAGCCTCAACTCTTGAGGCAAGAACCTCAACTCTTGAGGCAAGAGCCTCAACTCTTGAGGCAAGAACCTCAACTCTTGAGGCAAGAGCCTCAACACTTGAGGCAAGAACCTCAACTCTTGAGGCAAGAACCTCAACTCTTGAGGCAAGAACCTCAACTCTTGAGGCAAGAACCTCAACTCTTGAGGCAAGAACCTCAACTCTTGAGGCAAGAACCTCAACTCTTGAGGCAAGAGCCTCAACTCTTGAGGCAAGAACCTCAACTCTTGAGGCAAGAACCTCAACTCTTGAGGCAAGAACCTCAACTCTTGAGGCAAGAGCCTCAACTCTTGAGGCAGGAACCTCAACTCTTGAGGCAGGAACCTCAACTCTTGAGGCAAGAGCCTCAACTCTTGAGGCAAGAACCTCAACTCTTGAGGCAAGAGCCTCAACTCTTGAGGCTAGAGCCTCTCTCTGCGCAGCCACCTCCTCAACCCTTGAGGCAGACGCTACTCTTGAGGCAGGAACCTCATGCTATGAGGCAGCCGCCTCAACGCATGCAGCAACCGCATTCTTCACAGCATGAGCCTCTCTCTGCGCAGCTACCTCCTCAACCCTTGAGGCAGATGCAACTCTTGAGGCAGGAACCTCACAGGAGCCTCATGCTATGCGGCATCCTCCTCAAACCATGAGGCAGGAGCCTCATGCTATGCGGCATCCTCCTCAACCCATGAGGCAGGAGCCTCATGCTATGCGGCAACCTCCTCTACCCATGAGGCAGCCTCATGCTATGCGGCATCCTCCTCAACCCATGAGGCAGGAGCCTCATGCTATGCGGCATCCTCCTCAACCCATGAGGCAGGAGTCTCATGCTATGAGGAGCCTCATGCTATGCGGCATCCTCCTCAAACCATGAGGCAGGAGCCTCATGCTATGCGGCAACCGCCTCAACCCATGAGGCAGGAGCCTCATACTATGCGGCATCCTCCTCAACGCATGCGGCATGAGCCTCATCCCTTGCAGCATGAGCCTCATCCCATGCAGCATGAGCCTCATACCATGCAGCATGAGCCTCATCCCATGCAGCATGAGCCTCATCCCATGCAGCATAAGCCGCACGCCATGCAACATGCTCTGCTTACCTTACAGCATGCTCTACATACAGCATGCTCTGCATACAGCATGCTCTGCATACCTTACCGCATGCTCCTCAGTCACACATCTTTGGTTGTTGCCAACTCACTAGACTGTCAAGCAGTTTCATAACGTTGCCTTCTAGTCTGCTGCTTTTGCACCAGTGAAACCCTCACTGAGAGAACTTAGCTTTTCTCGGATATGGTTCCTGTAGATGAGAAAGTGCTATTCTCCCTCCTTCTGATATTCCCTTGAGGACTCTGTCATTTGGAGAGGAGCCTTTAGCTGCTTAACCTCCTATGGACTTTTATTTAAGCATAACATGCTTCCAGGGAGGGTAATGGTTCCACTTCAGTCGCTAACCCCGTCTGTTACCACACCTGCTCCCATAGACCTTGAGCTTTGTTGCAAGACATGCAGTCCAAGCTTAGTCCTTGTTAGAGGATTTTTTGTTTACGGAGTCAGTGTGTCACTGGGAAGACGTTCAATAACCAGCAGAAGTGACTTGTTGTGACGCAGTGCGGCAACCTCAGCAACCCGATAAGGAGTTGTCTGTACGACCCAGACAGTCTAGACAGCTTCGGGTTGTCGCTGTACTTCCTCGCTTCCCCATGGTTGACAGTTCACAGACTGTGCAGCAGTACCATGATCTTGTGTCTGGCTCCGTCAGACGACTAGCTTTTAAGAGCTCCCACAAGTCGTCGCTGTCTGGAGATTCTCAGATGGACTATGGATCTGACCAAGGAACTGGGCCTCCTGGTCAATTTTGAGGAGTCCCAGCTCGTCCCATCCCAGACCATTGTCTACCTGGGTATGGATCTTCAGAGTCGAGCTTTTCGGGCTTTTCCGTCGGCCCCAAGGATCTACTAAGCCCTAGATTGCATCCAGAGCATGCTGAGAAGGAACCGATGCTCAGTCAGGTAGTGGATGAGTCTAACAGGGACACTTTCATCGCTGGCCCTGTTCATCGAGTTAGGGAGACGCCACCTCCGCCCCCTTCAGTATCATCTAGCGGCTCACTGGATAAAGGACATGACGCTAGAGACGATCTCAGTTCCTGTTTCCGAAGAGAGGAGGTCTACTCTCACGTGGTGAAAGAACAGCTTTCTTCTCAAGGAAGTCTACCTTTGGCTGTTCAGAAACCCGACCGCCGTCTCTTCTCTGACGCATCAGACACGGGCTGGGGTGCGACTTTGGACGGACAGGAATGCTCGGGAACATGGAATCAGGAGCTAAGGACACTTCACATCTATTGCAAGGAGCTGTTGGCGGTTCATCTGGCCTTGATAAACTTCAAGTCCCTCCAGCTTAACAAGGTGGTGGAGGTGGACTCTGACAACACCACAGCCTTGGCTTACATCTCCAAGCAGGGAGGGACTCATTCGTGGAAGTTGTTCTAGATCGCAAGGGACCTCCTCATCTGGTTAAAAGATCGAAAGCTCACGCTGGTAACGAGGTTCATTCAGGGCGATATGAATGTCATGGCAGATCGCCTTAGCCGGAAGGGTCAGGTCATCCCCACAGAGTGGACCCTTCACAAGAATGTTTGCAGCAGACTTTGGGCCCTGTGGGGTCAGCCAACCATAGATCTGTTCGCTACCTCGATAACCTAGAGGCTCCCGTTGTATTGTTCTCCGATTCCAGACCCAGCAGCAGTTCACGTGGATGCTTTTCTGCTGGATTGGTCCCATCTCGACCTGTATGCATTCCCGCCGTTCAAGATTGTCAACAGGGTACTTCAGAAGTTCGCCTCTCGCAAAGGGACACGGCTGACGTTGGTTGGCTCCGCTCTGGCCCGCGAGAGAATGGTTCATAGAGGTACTGCAATGGCTGGTCGACATTCCCAGGACTCTTCCTCTAGGAGTGGACCTTCTACGTCTACCTCACGTAAAGAAGGTACATCCAAACCTCCACGCTCTTCGTCTGACTGCCTTCAGACTTTCGAAAGACTCTCAAGAGCTAGGGGCTTTTCGAAGGAGGCAGCCAGAGCGATTGCCAGAGCAAGGAGGACATCCACTCTCAGAGTCTATCAGTCTAAAGGGGAATTCTTCCGAAGCTGGTACAAGGCCAATGCAGTTTCCTCATCCAGTACCACTGTAACCCAGATTGCTGACTTCCTGTTACATCTAAGGAACGTAAGATCCCTTTCAGCTCCTACGATTAAGGGTTACAGAAGTATGTTGGCAGCGGTTTTCCGCCACAGAGGCTTGGATCTTTCCACCAACAAAGATCTACAGGACCTCCTTAGGTCTTTTGAGACCTCAAAGGAACGTCGGTTGTCCACTCCAGGCTGGAATCTAGACGTGGTCCTAAGGTTCCTTATGTCATCAAGATTTAAACCTCTCCAATCAGCCTCTTTTAAGGACCTCACATTAAAACTCTTTTCCTCGTGTGCTTGACAACAGCTAAAAGAGTAAGTGAGATCCACGCCTTCAGCAGGAACATAGTTTTCACATCTGAAACGGCTACATGTTCCTTGCAGCTCGGTTTTTTGCTAAAACGAGCTTCCTTCACGTCCTTGGCCTAAGTCGTTCGAGATCCCAAGCCTGTCCAACTTGGTGGGGGACGAACTGGAGAGAGTACTTTGCCCAGTTAGAGCTCTTAGGTACTATCTAAAAAGGTCATAACCTTTACGAGGACAATCAGAAGCCTTATGGTGTGCTATCAAGAAGCCTTCTCTTCCAAGGTCTAAGAACTCAGTTTCTTACCTATTCAGGCTCCTGATTAGGGAAGCACATTCTCATCTGAAGGAAGAAGACCTTGCTTTGCTGAAGGTAAGGACACATGAAGTGAGAGCTGTGGCTACTTCAGTGGCCCTCAAACAGAACCGTTCTCTGCAGAGTGTTATGGATGCAACCTATTGGAGAAGCAAATCAGTGTTCGCATCATTCTATCTCAAAGATGTCCAGTCTCTTTACGAGAACTGCTACACCCTGGGACCATTCGTAGCAACGAATGCAGTAGTAGGCGGGGGCTCAGCCACTACATTCCCATAATCCCATAACCTTTTTAACCTTTCTCTTGAATACTTTTTATGGGTTGTACGGTCGGCTAAGAAGCCTTCCACATCCTTGTTGATTTGGCGGGTGGTCAATTCTTTCTTGAGAAGCGCCGAGGTTAAAGGTTGTGATGAGGTCCTTTAGTATGGGTTGCAGCCCTTTATACTTCAGCACCTAAGAGTCGTTCAGCATCCTAAGAGGACCGCTACGCTCAGTAAGGAAGACGTACTTAATAAAGGCAGAGTAATGGTTCAAGTCGTCTTCCTTACCAGGTACTTATTTATTTTATGTTATTTTTGAATAACTAATAAAATAAAATACGGGATACTTAGCTTCTTTGTTAACATGTATGCTGGTCTCCACCCACCACCCTGGGTGTGAATCAGCTACATGATTATCGGGTAAGATTAATATTGAAAAATGTTATTTTCATTAGTAAAATAAATTTTTGAATATACTTACCCGATAATCATGATTTAATTGACCCACCCTTCCTCCCCATAGAGAACCAGTGGACCGAGGAAAAAATTGAGGTGGTGTTGACAAGAAGTACTGGAGTACCTGACCACAGATGGCGCTGTGGTGTTCACCCCCACCTGTATAGCGATCGCTGGCGTATCCCGACCGTAGATTTCTGTCGGCAACAGAGTTGACAGCTACATGATTATCGGGTAAGTATATTCAAAAATTTATTTTACTAATGAAAATAACATTTTTCAATATTTGTAAAAATTTACTACGTAGTAAGGAATTGCCGTATATTATTGATTTTTTTTTCATGTTTATGTGTTAGAAAGCGTGCCTTGATGGTTGGGCTAATACGTGCATGTCTTTTTTTTTATCTGAGATGCCGTATATTAGAATGTTGGGCATTTTTCCGCGAGTGCCCCTTTTTATTTGTTTTGCATTTTTTTGCTTAGTCATGTTACCGTAAGGAATTGGCAAGTAGTGTCGCAAAACTTATATTTTTATAGTGTTGGAAAGTGTTTCTAGATGATCTGGCTACCCATGTCTATTTTTTTTAGCCAGATATAGCGTATATATAGGTATGTGTTCGATTTTCCTGTGATTGCCCTTTTTTCGTTTTTTCCCATTTCTTTCAAAATTACTACGTACTAAGGAACTATCATAGAGTAATGATTCATTTAGATGTTTATTTGTCGGAAAATGTGCCTTGATAGTTTGCCTAGCACGTGGCTGAAATTTTTTTTTCTGAAATGCGTATAATAAAATGTTGGCCATTTTTCCGCGAGTGCCCCTTTTTATTTGTTTTGCATTTTTTTTCTTAGTCATGTTACCGTAAGGAATTGGCAAGAAGTGTCGCAAAACTTATATTTTCATAGTGTTGGAAAGTGTTTCTAGATGATCTGGCTACCCATGCCTATCTTTTTTTTTAGCCAGATATGGCGTATATATAGGTATGTGTTCGATTTTCCGGTGATTGCCATTTTTTCGTTTTTTCCCATTTCTTTCAAAATTACTACGTACTAAGGAACTATCACAGAGTAATGATTCATTTATATGTTTATTTGTCGGAAAATGTGCCTTGATGGTTTGCCTAGCACGTGGCTGAAATTTTTTTTTTCTGAAATGCCGTATATTAGAATGGCCATTTTTCCGCGAGTGCCCCTTTTTATTTGTTTTGCATTTTTTTTCTTAGTCATGTTACCGCAAGGAATTGGCAAGTAGTGTCGCAAAACTTATAATTTTATAGTGTTGGAAAGTGTTTCTAGATGATCTGGCTACCCATGCCTATCTTTTTTTTAGCCAGATATGGCGTATATATAGGTATGTGTTCGATTTTCCTGTGATTGCCACTTTTTAGTTTTTTCCCATTTCTTTCAAAATTACTACGTACTAAGGAACTATCACAGAGTAATGATTCCTCTAGATGTTTATTTGTCGGAAAATTTTGTTTACTTCTTTTTTGATTGAATATTATTAAATTTTTTTAGCTAAAATATTATATTGTTTTACATTTTTTTTTCTATTTTATTTCCCTTCAAAAAAATTTTTTTGGGTCAGAATTTTAATTTTATAGTCGTAAAATAATCGACAATTATCCAGCAACCCACCATACAATTTTTATGCATATCCAAGAATAATTAGATTAGTAAATAACACCTTGAAATTGACATACCCTTCCTACATTTCAAGTGGCAGATTAGGGAGTCTGAGTCAGTGTGGTTGGCGGCCATTTTGTGGACATATCCGAAGCGTAAGTTGCCCTATCTATATATATTCTTGTTCCCTATAGAATTTTTGATATTTTGGTATATTTTTACCTGCATAAATATCATATTATATATTAGATATATGTATTTTTTTACGAAATTTCTAAGTACTCAAAAAATTACCTTTAAATATGGCCCCTGATATCAATGTAATTTACAAAATAATGAAGATTTTTTAACATATTTCTATTTTAGGATAAAATATGTTTATTCCCTAAAAAAAATAGCCACTTCCTATTTCATTTGGGTACCCAAAAAAATTCATGAAATTTGGACAAATTTTTTTGGCCAAAAAAAGTTACCCTTTTTACCTCATTTCAGATCTTCACCTCCATGGGTCTGACTTCATCCAAAATACATCAAGATGTGTCCTAAACATTCAAGAATCAATTCCTAAAAGGATTTGTGTATAAATGTTTAAACTTTTTTTTTATGAATTTTTATGTAAGGTCTTTTTTTTCTACTTAATTTTTTAAAATATTTATAATAAATAGTTTTTCTGCAGATGAGTAGTATTTATCTTTACAGTTGTTTTAAGCATTCTTTGAAGTGTTTTTTGGCAAAAGAAAAAAGGAGGTTACTGCAAAAACTGATTTTTCAAGAATTTTTTTTGGCGTCGGGGTCGCGCGCGTCCGAGTATATACCCTTAAAGGGGTGTCCGAGGAGCGTACCTATCCAGGGTTAATAAATTGTTTTTGTGCAAAGTCTTTAGTCTATAGTTGTTACGATCCTTGGTTGATCAAATGAGGTTCTTTTGAATTGATTAATTAAATTACAATAAATCAACAACAACAAAGAGAAAAAAAGGAATATAGAAAGAAGAAAATTTTATTTACAACTAGTCAAAGACCAATGTTTCTTGATTGAGTACTTGGGAAGCACGGAATTGAACAAAGAAAATCCTCTGATTAAACAACACTTCAGCAAATAGGGGAACAACCAAGAAAGCAGTCAAATAATACTTAAAATTAATGATGGTACTCTTCACAGCAGATCTTGACGATTCAGGAACGTAGATTTTTCAGGTCTTGGCACTGTCGTAAGGCGGGTCACATCTGCATTCTGTTCTGTACGCTTTCTCCTTCTCTTGTTCTTTCTTGTTCCTTATCTTGTTCTCTCTCGCTCCTTCTCTTGTTCTCTCTTGCTCCTTCTCTCGTTTTCTCTTGTTCTTTTGTCTCATTCTCTGTCTCGTTCTCTGTCTTTGAAGTTTATATAACCCTGCATGGGAGGGGCTAACTATGGACAATTCTATGTAAGGAAATTTTCTCCTTTCTTAATCCTCATTGGTTTTCCTTAAAACCACGACTATTTTGATCACATCTTCCCGAACGTTCTGCTGGTACGATCATGATTCATATGGCGCTATAATTGAAGCGAGACGTGTTTACCTTCCGTTAATTGATGCTTCAGTGACCACAGACTCCCCTTATGCTATGGGTCCTTCCAAAACGCTGGCTCATCGAATTGCTACAAGAGACGACCCTTATGCCCCAGGTCTGCTTATCTAGGCACATCTAATTAATGTCTTGACCTCAATCAACGACGGTGACAGTTTCTGGTAAACACTAGCGGGACCTCTTCTCTCTGCTTCTTAAGAGTAGAAACTTTACATGTTGTAACATCCCTTTCTATATTATTCTATCTACCTATGACAATGGTGGCACACACATTTTTGCATCTCACGTTTTGTTCCAACTTCCTTACTTACATCTTTGTGTTTGCCTGCCTTTGACATTCACTTTACAATACCACTCCAGGACTTCCTCCCTTGCACCATAAAAGACCAAATTTCATACAGCTGAATGGACCAAGCATCCATTTCAAGAGGGCAAATACTCATGCAAGATAACAATGGTTGCCTTGATGACTTGTTCTATACTTTTCATCACTTACATGCAGATAATCAGAGAGTATCAGGAGTGAGAGATGCTTACTTTAAGTAGCAGGACAAAGCCACTTGAGAAGGACCCGGAAAACTGAGGAGAGAAAGATAACGATAAGCTTAGCTAGATGCAAATTCACGTGATCAATGGGGAGAGAAAATATATTTCTCACCAATCAAGTAAAAGATATCAATATTAAGTTTATTTGATTGTATGGCCTTTTGCTTACCACAAGAATCGTTAACTCGTTAAAGTTTACATGGTAATATATTGTTTTTCTTTAGCCTAATAACACAGGTAGGCTATTCTAGAAACTGCAAATATTGCTTTACTCATTTCTGAAAGTAACAGAAAACCTTCACCACAAACATTGTTCCCGATCCTTTATGCTGAATTTCGAAAGCCGTCTTGACCTACATCACACGATGTCCGTACTGTAGTGACACAAAGTGTAAGTACATTTTATTTAGTCTCTCAGTCTTATTGATATACAATTTTGAACTGCCTTTTCTATCATTGTAATATTGGAATGAATTAACATGAATTGCAAAATATTGCAGCTGGCTAATCTTGTGAAATGGAATTCAATCATTTTGATGCCTGGGAGGTATGTATTACAAAGCATGGCCAAACAACAACTTCAAGTTAAATTGTATAGTTGTAAATAAATGTGAAAGATACTGTCCAATCCTTAAGATAAAGATATGAAAAATTGGGATTTTTTTTTATTTTTTCCTAATTATGAAAACCTGAAGCTCTTTACATAAGAGTAATATTTCTGCGATAGCTGAAACCAGCCGTTAAAGCTTTTGGGAGGTGACTACCCTTCGCTAGTTACCGAAGGTAGACCAACCAGTAATCAGTCGTCTCTTTGCAATTGCAGCAGACCGTCCGGGGTGGGGAAGGTTATGGCAGTACCAATATGTGTAAAAAGCTTCAGGTTTCCATAGTTAGGAAAAATACAGATTATTCCAAATCTGTCATTTGTTTTGGCACTTTACGCAAACCTTACGCTCTTTACCTGGGAGACTCACCCTATGGTGGGTGAAAGTGCCTAAAATCAAATGGCTGGACATTGTCCCTGAGTGCCACGCTGTGCTACGCACAAGCTTGTTAAAGGGCACCCTGACATCTAGTAATCCCAAAGGATGACGGACCGGACAATCTCTTGTTATAGAATTTAGCAATGTGACTTGACTAGTTAAGCGTAAAATTGGACCTAAGTCCCTCACATAACCTAGATTGCTCGACTCTACCTCACTTGGAGAACGGGAGCATAATAAATCTATATACATATACCAGTTGGTTTATAAAAACTTAAGAAAAATTGAAAACTGGTAATTGGAATGGTAGAACTATGTGTGAAGTTACAGCAAGTGGAGAATGAATTCATGAAATATAATTTGGATATCTTAACCTGAAGTGAAACTCATTGACCACGTGAGTTTCCATATAGTTAAGCTTATCGTCATCTTTTTCCCCTCAGTTTTCTGGGTCTTTCTCAAGGGGCTTTGTCCTGCTACGTAAAGTAAGCATCTCTCACTCCTGATGCTCTCTGATTATCTGCATGTAAGTGATGAAAAGTATAGAACAAGTCATCAAGGCAACCATTGTTATCTTGCATGAGTATTTGCCCTCTTGAAATGGATGCTTGGTCCATTCAGCTGTATGAAATTTGGTCTTTTATGGTGCAAGGGAGGAAGTCCTGGAGTGGTATTGTAAAGTGAATGTCAAAGGCAGGCAAACACAAAGATGTAAGTAAGGAAGTTGGAACAAAACGTGAGATGCAGAAAAGTGTATGCCACTACTGTCATGGGTAGATAGAATAATATAGAAAGGGATGTTACAACATGTAAAGTTTCTACTCTTAAGATGCAGAGAGAAGAGGTCCCGCTAGTGTTTACCAGAAACTGTCAACGCTGTTGATTGAGGTCAAGACATTAATTAGATGTGCTTAGATCAGCAGACCTGGGGCATAAGGGTCGTCAGTTTTAGCAATTTGAGGAGCCAGCGTTTTGGAAGGACCCATAGCATAAGGGGAGTCTGTTGTGGCTGAAGCATCCATTAACGGAAGGTAAACACGTCTTGCTTCAATTATAGCGTCACATGGATCATGATCGTACCAGCAGAACGTTCGGGAAGATGTGATCAAAGTAGGCGTTGTTTTAAGGAAAACCAATGAGGATTAGGAAAGGAGAAAAT
This sequence comes from Palaemon carinicauda, assembly GCF_036898095.1. Classification (NCBI taxonomy): domain Eukaryota; kingdom Metazoa; phylum Arthropoda; class Malacostraca; order Decapoda; family Palaemonidae; genus Palaemon; species Palaemon carinicauda. Next base: position 109,196,390 of record NC_090744.1, on the reverse strand, counting down.
TTCCTTATATGGAATTGTCCATAGTTAGCCTCTCCCATGCAGGGGTATATAAACTTCAAAGACAGAGAACGCGACAAAGGAACAAGAGAGAATGAGACAAAGGAACAAGAGAGAACGAGAGAAAGAACAAGAGAGAACGAGAGAAGGAGAGAGCGTAAGGACCAGAATGCAAATGTGACCAGCCTTACGACAACTTGTCCAAGATGTCTGAACCAGTTGACCCCTGTCGTCATTACCAACCACGAAGTGCCCAGACCTGAAAAGTCTACGTTCCTGAATCTTCCAGATCTGCTGTGAAGAGTACCATCATTACTTTTAAGTATTATTTGTCTGCTTTCTTGGCTGTTCCCCTATTTGCTGAAATGTAGTTTAATCAGAGGATTTTCTTTGTTCAATTCCGTGCTTCCCAACTACTCAAACAAGAAACATTGGTCTTTGACTATTTGTAAATAAAATTGTTTTCTTTTGCGAGTTTTCTTTCTATATTCCTTTTTTCTCTTGGTTATTGTTGATTTATCCTAATTTAATTAATCATGTAAGGACACCGCTCCCTTCGTTGTCCAGAAAATCGACAAACTATTTATTTATTTGAATTCTCCTTTCGCCACACCGTGGTTTCCCATGTATATATATTCCACTCTATCAGAGCTACATTTTGACATATGTATCATTTCATTACATGTTTCTGTACATAATTCGTATATTTGTAAGTGTAAGAAAACACGTATATTTTGGCGGGCACTTCAATCTGATTTGGCGCCAGCACCATCCTACCTTTCCGTCCGCACCTTGTAATATACTCCCGTGCACATTCGAATAAAGTATCAGTTGATCTTGGTGACACTTGTCTCACTGTCCTTACAATCAATTCAAAAGAACCTCATTTGATCTACCAAGGATCGTAACAACTCTAGACTAAAGACTTCACACAAAAACAATTTATTAATGCCAATAGTGCCCAGCACAGGATGTATTGGCTGTGCTACCCTACTATGGAAGGACATCACTTTGATTCAATAATTACCAATTCTTCTCTACTTTGTAGGGGCTTACAGCTTCAATTACTCAAGACGACATAAGGATTATGTTCCCTGCGCATGATTTAAATTGCTTCCTTACTGGTCCTTCGAGAACAAAACCAGTTGGCTGAATTCTTTCCTAATGATAAAGCCTATGCAATAGCAAGGGTTATGTTAGTTCCTTAATGGCAATAAAACCACTGATTGTAAGGCCAATGACAGGACACAGCAATTAAGGGTGAAAGTAAACTCTGAGAATATATGTTTACTACCTCCATTATTACTATGTAGTGGTAAAAGAAGTTATTCTGAATTTAACAATGGACCTAAACATACAGTGTATGAGACCTAGATTAGTTAGTTAAGATTCATTC
>NC_090744.1:109114997-109189997 GCF_036898095.1 Palaemon carinicauda | reverse complement strand
ACCGATGAGATATAGTGGAGTTCCCCTTTTGCGTAGTTTCAAAAAGAGTTTCAGATAGTTTACTCTGTCAAATGCCTTCCGCACGTCCACAAAACATAAGTAGACGGGAGGCCGAGGATATATAGAAATTCAATAACTCCTTTAAAATATATATACAGGTGTCAGTCGAGTGGTTAGTCTTAAAACCAAATTAATTGTCTGCGGTGTGGAGAAATGGTGCAAGGCGACGGAACAGAAGAGATTCAAATATTTTCGATGAAATTGTTGTAATGGCGATGGGGCGGTAGTTTCCTGGGTCACTGGCATCCTTCAGTTTGTTTTTTAATGAGAGGTATTAAGTGGACAAGTAGCAGGGTTTCGGGGAGATATTGGTGTAATATACAGGCATTAAATAGTGCAGAGAATAGGATATAAATTATAGGGTGGCAGAATTTGAAAGCCTCGGCAGGAAGGCCATCACAGCCGGGTGCCTTGTTACTAGGTAATTTCTTGATAGCCTCGCACACATCACTCGGGGAGATACGGTCACTATATTAAAAATCCATATTGACATTGATGAGAGTATCTACTTCATTTCGGGTGTCTTGGTCATTTATACAATTTAGGATGGTACTAAAGTGATCCCCCCACATTCTTGCAATGGATTCTTCGCCAACTGCATCCCCTACTCTTTGGGATAATTTGTTTGACTTTGGGTTTAGTGAATTAATATCTTTCCAAAGATGTGGGGGAAGTCATGATTGGTCAATTTTCTGGACAATGCATCAGCTCGTAGCTGATTTTCGTTGCTACGACATTGACGAAGAGCAAGTTTGAACTGGGCTTTCGCTTGTCTCATCTGTACAGAAAGGGGACCTTCTCTCTGGCTACCATCGTTCCTCCAAAGAAGGAACATTTCTCGAGAGTGTGCATAGAGGTCTTTAACTAAGTCATTCCAACCAGGTATGTTTCAATGGTTACCTCTAGAGAGTCTAAACGTGTCTCTTCCCGAGCTCCTTAAGGCATTTATTATATTTATGTAGAATTCCTTTAGTTTTGTTTTATGCTGTTCGTTGCGGCAATTAGGATTATTGCAGAGCAGGGCTTCAGCAGGTTGAGTTATCGAGCGGAGATTACTTTCAGATAAGCGTTTGAATGCAGTGGATTTTTGGAGGTTGGAGAAATCCCATGAGATGGATGGTAGCCTCTCCCTTTGGATGGGTACCACCGGGAGGGAGGGTGTGTGAAATGTGATCTGTATGGGTATATGATCGAATGCAGACGAAAGGTCGTATCGTATAAATTAACGACTTACTTAAACACAAATCGGTCAGTTTAAACATTCAATGTTGCATTACCAATTGAAACAGAAAGCAACCCAGCGACCCCTTTAACTAATCAACAGTATTTTGCATAGCTAAAACACACATACCAGAGCTCATGATCACCTTCAGGGTAGAACTTTCTGGCTAAAAATGCTTGGTTATAGATTTGCCTTTGTTCGTTAAAGGATACTACAAATATTACGTCCTAATAAAAACAACAATAATAATAAGAATAGGGAAGTGGGGAATATGGGGAAAGGAAGAGTACCCCTGGATACAATCCATTTTATAGCTCAAAGGCAGGTACTCGGGATGGGAAAGGGAAGATTAAGGAAATAGAGAGAAAGAGAAGTACAGGAGAAGAATAAAAGAGAGGGGCAGACCCTCTTGCAATATTAGGGAATTGATATTATCATTGTTTGTACATTTGTTTGCCTATAAAAGTAAGGACTTGATCATTCTCCAAAATGGCCAGAGGACGAGTTTTATGGGACGACATGACCAGGTGAATTTCGTGATAGGTTATGAATGAATTTGGGGTTTCAAATTTTATGATTCCATAAGTCAATGGTGTCAGATCCGGTTCGAAAGACACCCTAAAAATTAAAGTTAAATTAATGTGTAAGAATTTATTCCAGGAAAACCTCCCCCCTCCGATTTCCGGATCCGGGCTTGGAGAAGTAGATCGCCAACACTCTCACATTCAACAAACCTGAGAGATGCAACAAACACTGTTTGCTAACCATACACACGTCTCTTAGAGATAAAGTTTTAATTTGATTTATATCTTGCAGGGCAACATTGAAATAAGTTTATTGTTAATAAGAAATAAGTTCCTAATACAGCTGTTAATATAAATATCTCAAACCGACAAGAATTAAGTGATTCCTTTTGCAATGATGTGAATCAAAATAAGAGGCCTTAATTTTCCCTCTGGAGTCAACTTGAAGGTTTCAAGAGACTGAGAGGAAAGAAAGGAGATTCAGTTTATAACCAATTGTAAACAATAAATAGAGAGAATTTACATCTATTACTAATAGTAGGCCTAAAGTTATTTTGTGGGTAGGGGAGGACACGGTCGGGGAGGTAAACCCTCCGGACAATCCAAGCAATGAGATGCTTCAGGTAGGAGGGAGGCTCCAACACTTTCAGGATCGTTGGACCTTAGATCCTTGGGCCCACAGCCTAATCAAGAATGGACTAGGATGGAGATGGAACAAGCTTCCACCATCATTTCCTCAAGTCTTCCAACACTCCACCCCCTCTTTGGAATAATATACCTTAGAACTCTTGAGAAAACAGGTTATAAGGAGAGCAAAGTCCATCAAATTCCAGGGAAGGCTGTTTTGTGTTCCCAAGAAGGACTCAGACAAACTCAGTCATTCTGGACTTGTCATCACTCAAAGTTCATCGAGAACAGCAAGTTCAGGATGTTAACCCTTTAGCACATCAGGACCCTGTTACCAAAAGGGGCGTACACAGTCTCAATAGACCAGGCAAATGCTTACTGGCATCTCCCAGTCAGCCGCCCCCTCTCCTCCTTTCTAGGATTCAAGCTACAGAAGAAAAAGTACGTCTTCAGAGCCATGCCCTTCGGACTAAACATAGCCCTAAGGATCTTCACGAAACTTGCAGATGGGACAGCATTAAATTGTAAAAATGAACGATTCTTGGCATGGGACGACATGGGCTTTATCTATCGGGAAAGTTTGGAAACTAAGCAGGAGCTACCCGTGTTATGGTGCAGATCAAAACAGAACTTAAAAAATTTTCAGAGAGGTGAGCGAAACATTTTTTATTTTAACCAACCGTCTCAGATTTAATCGTGAAGCCTAGTGAACTAGTAATGATTAATTGATACTGTATATGCTGTTTAAAATCATATGGGGAACATAATGTTCTTGTAAAATAAAACCAACTTTCCCTCCCTAACCTAACCTAACGTACAAGCCGTGTCCTTACCTACTTACCTAATGGGGGGGTGAGGCTAACGCCCCCTGTGACCCTCCTTACACTGCCGTTTTCTAAGTAAGCCATAAAACGGATTTTGAAACGAAGCGAAAAATCTATTTTTGGATGAGATGGCCATGTCGTCCTGATGGGAGGTAACTATTGGTAGCTTTCTAAGGGATATTTGGCTACAGTGATATTCCCAGAGAATTGACCTTTAGGTCTCCCAAATTCTAACTCCTGGCGCGAATATCCTTAAAATTTCTCATAAGGATATCGCATAATATCAGGGGATGTATATCTTGATATGACATATGGCAATCTTCACCCCGAATAGCGTTTTCGTTTCGAGGGGGTAGAGTGGCGAAACTGAAGGGGAGCCGTTATCAAGGTTACCCTTCCTCCCGTACTATTAAGAGGATCCAAGATGGCGCTCATTTCTTGTAGCATTGAGCATGGTGCTACAGATATAGTAGTTTCGGGAGGGATCTTGCCTAAGCCTTTTCTATGGTAAAGGAGGGCGGCTCCATCAGGACGACATGGCAGTCTCACCCAAAAATAGATATTTTGCTTCTCTTCAAAATCCGTTTTTTTGGCTCAAGCCATGTCGTCCTGATGGAAGTTTATCAGAGAATTACTAGAATGTACTGTATCAGTGGATTTGTATAAGTGCCTTGACCTTGGGACAATTTTTATATGGTCATACAGACCATTGAGAAATATGACGATACCGTTATACGTCATTACCACTAATCATGGAACAATGTTAGGGCTTCCTGCCCCCTGCAGGGAAGTGTTGTGCTAGACAGTAAAAAAGAGTCTCAAGGTTTGTATATTGTAGGGACAAATATAAGTATCAATCATAACTACTTGTTTCATTTATTCCAGTAATATAAGGTTTACTTAGGAAATTAAGTAAAGAACTCTGGCTATCTTCATTGTGCTATTTTCAGGGCGAAATAAGACACAATTACACTTTTAGTCATTTATTTAGGCTAATTGAGTAAATTGGATAACAAATAGTATGTAGAATAGAAGTATACATACAACAATTACAGATAAAGTTTTTATACCTGAAAGGGAAGAAAAGGTTAATGCCACTATAAAAATTGAAAAATTTTGAAAATTTATTATCATAATTTCAGTAAATGTTGGATACTATCAACACTGTGTACAATGTACACACGGCACAAGTGTTATCCGTATAATTCTTCACCTAAAAATTTGAACAGTCCCAGTGTCACCATGGTGTCACTCATATAAAAGATATTGCACTGGAGGTGTCAACACCTTTTCACCCAAATTGATAGTCCCCATCAATTCACTGTTCATTGCAGCGCTAGACGACAAGTTTTACTACACTACCTGCCGCCACCACGTAATGCTTCAGTTCGTGCACTTGCTTCGCATAATGTTTGTAGAACACTCTGGATGACTTCCATCCAGTATATGAGCGAAGACGCTCGAAGTCCATTTACTGAAAGAAGTTCAGTGAGGAAGCATTTTTTCTTGGATCATGACCTGCGGGTGTACTGTCAGGATCCGCTCTACGAATGAAGTAGGTGAGCTTCGCCCTCAGTTGTTTTAGGGGTAAGTTCAATCCCGAGGTTTCTCCTTTGAAAGGCTGTCCTCCCCTGAAGTCTGAAGTTCTTCAAAGATAGACCTTTAAACATTCTACTGGACACAGAGAGACATCTTCCTTCAGAGGGCAGATTTTCCAGGGACCCCATCTCTTAGTGGGTAGCTCATTCTTGGCAAGAAAGGTAGGATCAGGAAAGAGATTCAGTTCTCCCGCTTCTGTGAACTGAATATGGCCCTCATCTCTTGATAGGGCTACTATTTCACTAACTCTAGCCCATGAGGCTATAGCGAACAGGAAAATAAATTTTTGGGTAAGATCCTTAAAAGAACAATTTTCATTGTTCAAGGTTGAGGCATAGTGTAGGACCTTGTCCAAGGACCATGAAATGGGCTTCGGAGGTGCTGCAGGTCTAAGTTTAGCGCATGCTTTCGGGATCTTGTTAAAGATTTTGTTCGTCAGGTCCACTTGGAAGGCGTATAGAAGAGGTTTAGCCAAGGCTGACTTACACGTAGTTATCGTGTTGGCAGCTAGGCCTTGTTCATGAAGGTGGATGGAGAAGGACAGGCAGAAGTCCATTGAGACTTCTTTAGGGTTTTTTGCTTTGACAAAAGCAACCCACTTTTTCCAAGACGATTCGTATTGTCTTCTAGTTGACTTTGACTTGTACTCTTCTAGGAAGTCTATACTGCCTTTTGAGATCCCAAATCTTTTCATAACTGCTAAGGTGAGAAAATCATGAGAGGAAGGGTTTGGGTTCTCTGTGATGAAGTGAAGACAGTCGACTTCTGAACCAGTTGAGATAGAGCAGGGTTCGGTAGAAGGACCAGCCTCAGCTTCAGTTCCATTACCAGAGGGAACCAGTTGATCTTAGGCCACTTGGGGGCTACTAGAGCTGCTGTTCCCTTGAAGGATTTCAGCTTGTTGAGGACTTTCAGTAGGAGATTGGTTGGAGGGAACAGGTAAATCCTGGTCCATTCATTCCAGTCGAGGGACATGGCGTCCGTCGCTTCCGCCAGAGGGTCCTCGTCTGGGGCTACATATCGAAGTAGTTTCTTGTTGTCGCTCGTCGCGAAAAGGTCGATATGCAGTTCCGTGACTTGTTCCAAGATGAAGGATAATGAGTCTGCGTCTAGGGACCATTCTGACTCTATCGGCTTTAGCCTGGATAGAGCGTCCGCCGTCACATTGCGGAACCCTTGTAGGTGAACTGCTGATAAATGCCCTCTCTTCTTTTTCGATAAACGAAAGATGGCTAACATTACATGGTTGATGTGGGGCAATCTCGAGCCTTGTCAGTTCAGACATCTCGCTATCACTTCGCTGTCCAAGATCAGCCAGATGTGGGCTGATCTGTGAGGGGAGTGTTTTTTCAATGACAAGAGTTCTGCCATGGCCTCCAGAATAGTGATGTGAAAGGTCTTGAACAGGGATGACCAAGTCCCTTGGGCTTTCCTTTGGTGGGAGTGACCTCCCCATCCTTCCATCGAGGCATCCATGTGGATGGTTACTGATGGTGGAGGTGGTTGCAAGGTCACGGTCCTCGTTAGGCTCTTGACCTTCAAAATCGGTCTTTGTAGATCTCTTCGAGCGTTTGATGAGTATCTTCTCCAGACTCCTGACACATCTTTCAGCTGTGCTCTTAGCACTGGGTCTGTTACTGCTGCAAACTGGAGAGAGCCCAGTACTCTTTCCTGTTGGCGTCTTGAGATCCTGTCAGATTTCAGTAGTCTCTTGACAGACCAGCAATCCCTCTCCTCTTCCCTGGGGGAATGGAGAGGCAGTGTGACTTCAAGTTCCGATGGATTCCCAACCATTAAAACTCCTGAGCTGGAGAGAGTCGAGACTTCTTGAAGTTCATCTTGAATCCTAGATGTTCCAGGAACTCGATCACCTTCTTGGATACTTGCAGACAAGCCATCCTGGATGCTGCCCACACCAGCCAGTCGTCCATGTACGCTGCTGCCTGAACGCCTTCTAGGCGTAGTTGTTGAACGACTGCGTTTGCAAGTTTCGAGAAGATCCTTGGGGCTATGTTTAGTCCGAAGCACATGGCTCTGAAGACGTACTTTTTCTTCTGTAGCTTGAATCCTAGATAGGAGGAGAGGGGGCGGCTGACTGGGAGATGCCAGTAAGCATTTGCCTGGTCTATTGAGACTGTGTACGCCCCTTTTGGTAACAGGGTCCTGATGTGCTAAAGGGTTAACATCCTGAACTTGCTGTTCTCGATGAACTTTGAGTGATGACAAGTCCAGAATGACCGAGTTTGTCTGAGTCCTTCTTGGGAACACAAAACAGCCTTCCCTGGAATTTGATGGACTTTGCTCTCCTTATAACCTGTTTTCTCAAGAGTTCTAAGGTATATTATTCCAAAGAGGGGGTGGAGTGTTGGAAGAATTGAGGAAATGATGGTGGAAGCTTGTTCCATCTCCATCCTAGTCCATTCTTGATTAGGCTGTGGGCCCAAGGATCTAAGGTCCAACGATCCTGAAAGTGTTGGAGCCTCCTTCCTACCTGAAGCATCTCATTGCTTGGATTGTCCGGAGGGTTTACCTCCCTGACCGTGTCCTCCCCTACCTCATGAGGGGTGTCTTGAGGAGCCCTGTTGGGAGCCTCTACCTTTCGGACGAAAGGTAATGGTTTGCCTCTACAACCCAGGGTTGAATGCTGGTGACTGGGCAACCAGCTGCTGAGGCATCACTTGGAATGTGGTTTGTGGTTGAGCAACCACTTGGGGCACCGCAGTCATGGTGACTGTAGGATGTTGCTGGGCAGGCCGAGAGGGTAGTCTAGGCTTCTTGGTCTTTCTTTTAGGTTGGGGACCCGCATCCGGGGAAGACTTCCTTTTAGATGAAATGCCCCACTTATGGAGAAGGTTCCTATTCTCCGTGGCAGCTTTATCAACTACCTCCTTGACCACTTCATTTAGGAAGAGGTCTTTACCCCAAATGTTGGAAGATATCAGCTTCCTGGATTCGTGTTTTACTGTTGCTGCAGCAAACACGAACTCTGTACAGGCTCTCCTAGCCTTCATAAAGGCATACAGGTCCTTTACTAAGGTGGCCATGTGCATTTTGGCCAGGACCATGAGCATGTCTGGGGTGATTTTTAGGCCAGCATACATCTCTATGCAGTTCTGTAGGGATAGGGATGCCGCAAGTCTCTCCTTCGTCCCTTGGAACCTGCTTAAGACAAAGTCTGACAGTTTCGGGAGATTTTCGCTGAACCGTCGTCCCCCGATATCTGCTTCCAACTTCCCTACTGAGAAGGTTAGGTGGACTTCCTTCCATTCCTTATCTTCCATGGGCAGGGCGAATGACAGAGGCCTACACTCCTCTAGTGCAGGGCATGGTTTGCCTGCCTCCACTGCTTTGGGAACAGCTATAAAATCCTTCGACGTAAAGGAGAAGGCTATTGAAGCAGGAGCAAGAAAGGTAGGGTGTTTCTTGCTCAAGGCGGACACTTTCGAGTTTGTGTAACCCACCTTCTTCTGGGTGCTCGACAAGAGAGCCTGTGCCTTGTCGTGGTCGAAAACCCTGACCTCCTTTGGTTCCGTCTCCTCTTTTGACACTGGCTCCTGCTTCAGTCGAATGAAGCAGTCAGGGTAAGCATTAAAGCTTGGCCAGAACTGGATGTCGTCTAAGGGGACGGCTCTCATCTTCTCAGAGATGTAGAGCTTGCCGTTGGTAATCGGCATAAACTCCGCGTACCTCCAAGGATTCGTCTCGGAGCAGGGTGGGAGGTCTTGGACTCTGGGTTGCTTGAATGACCCTCGGGAGGCTGTGATTCGAGCTTCACGGAGCTCTTTCTCGAGCCTCGCTTCCCTTGCTTCACCTTGCTTGCAAATATTCTCCATTAAGGCCGTAAGATGAGCCAAAATTGCCTGGCTCATGTTTTCCAATGGAGGGGTAGAAGCCAAAGATGTAGAAGGTGTTGGCTCCAGTGCCGGCACAGACGAAAGGGACTTCGACTCGACTTCTTCTTCTTCCTCAGGAGGTAGAGTAGACTCGTCCTCGGGATCATCCTTAAGTAGATCCTTTTCAGTGTCCTTGGACACTTCAAGTATCCTTTCCTCCTGGTGGATGTCCATGCCTTGCACCGCCTCACTGACATCCGTCTCGATGCCAATCTAGACGCAGGGAGGTCCGGGTCGTGTTTGGGGCACTACAGTTTCACTACCCGCCTTCGGGAATAGCAAGCTACGCATCCTGTCGTTAGGTAGGTACGGTCCCAGAGAGTTCTTCTGGAACCCTCGTACCCATTTGTACAGCTTTTCTCGTGCTGCATCCCTCGACTCCGTTGACTTGGGGTCGTCGAAACCTTCAGCCCCCAAGGCCAGGCATATGTATATGCCCCATGTCAACGGATAATGAGACATCGGAACATGGGTTTTTTCACTTTATTACAAAAGTTTCGTGAATATACTGTCTACAGCCGACACACTCAGGTGAGCGCCTTATCTAAAGGAATGCACCAAGGCTACTGACTACCCCTCGCTACCAAGATGCAATCCTGCTACAACAACATGCTGAATTATAGGTTTTGTGGAATCCTTATGATTATAGAGTTCATTTACCTTGACGTACAACACACATCTCCATACAAGGATTAGGATATATATATATATATATATATATATATATATATATATATATATATATATATATATATATATATATATATATATATATATATATATATGTAGGCCTATGTGTGTGTATTACAAAAATATCTGTACCAAAATGTTTGGTTTGCTAAGAGAGAGAGAGAGAGAGAGAGAGAGATTATTATTTAATCAATTTATTACGCCCAAATATGTCAAACAAAGCTACATATTGGCAATTACATACAGTACATCAGAAATCAACATAAAAAAGAAAAATTACAGCATTGAATCATCAGTGTATCAGTTACAAAAATAACATAATGAGATCGTATTCTATTATCACGACAACTGCAACAGACAGTTTAGCAGCCACCAGAGTGTGGATGACAGGTTTGAAGTAAATTTTGTCCTTGAGGTAACAGATTCCTGATAGTAGGGCAATGAAGGCAATAGTGTTTAAGGTTATTGGCATTAGCAAGGTTACACCATTTACACGAGGTGTAGTGTGGTATATATACTGTCTGTCCAACAACGTCAAACAAGGTGACATACAGTACATCAGAAATTAACCGAAAACAAAAATACAGCATTGAATCATCAGTATATCATTTACAAAAATAACATACATGAGTTCGTATTCCATTATCACAACAACTGCAACAGACAGTTTAGCAGCCACCAAAGTGTGGATGACGTGTCAAAATTACATCTAGGTGATCATCTCTGAGTAAATATTGACAGGTTTGAAGTAAATTTTGTCCTTGAGGTAACAGATTCCTGACAGTGGGGCAATGAAGGCTGTAGTGTTCAAGGTTATTGGCATTAGCGAGGTTAAACAGTTTACATGAGGATAGTGTGGTATATCTAGAGTCTGTCCAACCTGCCACACAGGACGATATCCCAACCTTATCCTGGCACTTACGACATTATTCCTATGCACCATGAGTCCACGACGCAGGTATTTGTGACGGCTATGCAGAAAGTTATCATGATGTTGTATGGAAACGCTAGTGCCCCTCTCTGCATCCCTACACTGTACTGTACAGGCAAAAGCTGCTGAATATATTCTATGTTTAAGGCAGCGAAGTGACGGCTCAACATTTCTGTCATCAAGGTCCAGCGTGCAGGCAGCTTTAGCAAGACTGTCCACCATGTCATTCCCAGCAAGCCCAATATGGGAGGGCATCCACATGAAGGACATGACAAGCGAGGCATTGTAAGCAGCAGCAAGTTGACACAGTATGTCTCGCACAACACGGCCACAGCTGGGCCTAGAAGATGTCGGTGCCTGGAGTGCAGATTTGGAGTCACAGATCACCAATCCATTCACATTTCTTCTAACAAGTAGAGTTACTGCATCCCATATACCTTGAAGTTCGCAATAAGTGGAACTGGATGAGCATGGCAACCTGCAACCATGCCACCCACCCTCAGGAGGCTCTAAAGTTGGGGAGAACATAGCACATGCTGCACTTCCATCTGCCTGTACTGAGCCGTCAACGTAGATGTGGCGTCCTGCAGGAACTGAAATTGACACTTTGGATATTGTTTCCAAAACCATCTGTTTCTGTAGACTGGTATGGGCATCTTTAGAGGTTGGTGTGAAAGTGACAGCAGGAATAGGAACTCGCCATGGTGGCAAATCTTGGATGACTGCTTGCTCAGGTACACCGATATCAAGGTGTCGAAGATTTTCACATACTGCCCTAACTAGGTTATGGCCCCCTGGCCGGAGTTGAGGTCTTGGTGCATCTTCGTAAAGTGATGCTCTGAGGACAGCAGAGAAGTTTGGAGTAAATTGAGGAGAGTGTAGACATTTAACAGAAAACAAAGTTACATTAGCATGAATTCTCTCTATTAATGGAGGTAACATGAGTTCGGTCTGCATGTTGACTATCCGAGTGGAAGGAGGGCATCCTAGGATAAACTTCATTACTCTATTTTGGAACAGTTCTAGAGGTTGTAATGCCTGTCTGGGTAATTGAATTAAAGCAGGAGATAAATAGTCAACAACTGACCTTAGGAAGAGGATATAGAGGGTTTTAGCCACGGGGATAGATATACCTGTGGCCCTGGTCGCAAGCCACTTGATGGGAGTGAAGCGAGGCTCCAGTCGATCAAGAAGGTTTTTCACCATGGGGTGGATTCATTGTCGTGCGGGTATAGCAGGGGTGATCCTGACTGGTGCACCTAGATATATATACTGTGTGCAGTGAGGTATAATATTCCCACCCATAGTGAACACTGGCAGGTCTCGGAGATTCCGCGCAGAGAAGATTCTGCTTTTTTCTGGGGAGAGTATGAGGCAACAGGAGGTACAGGACCTGTAGAAATCTTGAAGGACACGCTGAAGGTCTCGATAGGTAGTGGAGTGGATGCAGACATCATCGGCATAGCAGGTTACAGTGGTTCCAGGGATAGCAGGGAGGAGAGACAGTACACGGTGCAAAAGTATATTAAAAAGAAATGGGCTCAATACACCGGCCTGAGGAGTGCCAAGCTCAAAATTTTCATAGGAGCTACATGCACCCTTAAAGAAAACACGTGATTTTCTGTTACTGAGATAACCGTTTATCCACTTCAGGTTTCCTCTAACACCAAATTCGACAAGCTGATCAAGAATTACATCCCTGTTGGCTATATCAAAAGCACTTTTGAGGTCAAGGAAGGCAACTACACTGTTGGAGGACAATCGGGAGTAGAGTTCAGCTAAACAGTGATGAGTACTCCTCTGTGGAAGAAAGCCATACAAATGGGGAGAAAGTTTTTCTTGTAACTGGTACATTAGCCTGGTTAGTAATATACGCTCAAACACTTTACCAAAACATGAGGTGATGGAGATAGGCTGGTATTTATTAGTTCCAGGCTTTGGGATAGGAATAATTGTGCTTATGATCCAGGCAGCAGGTACATATCCAAGTTGGTAGCAAAGATTATACAATTGTAGAAGAGGATTTCCAGGAACCTTCTGGAGGAGACGAAGCACTTGGTAAGTAAAGCCATTATCTCCAGGAGCAGAATTTTTATTTCCCATAACAGCACGTCGCAGCTCATCTTCGGTGATCAGCTCTTTGTCCTCCTCGTCTGATTCCAATAATGCAGCCATCAGACGAAGGTTGCGTAAATTGCTCTGGGAAGAAAGTGCTTCTTGGATTTGTACAGAGAGATTACTGGACCGTGACTGGGTTGACCAGGTAGTGATGAGATCCTGGGCATATGCTTGTGGACTGTGGTGAAGTGCACATGTGGTTTTTTTCTTGACAGTCCTTTTGATGAGATGCCACATGGTCCCAACGCTAGTCTGATGGTTAATTTGGTCAGTGTATTTATACCACGACTCAGTTTAGACGCACTTCTGGAGAGCAACTAAATCATCCCTAGCCTGCTGATATTGAAGTAGATGATTAGGTGTCGGTTGTGTCTGAAAAGCAAGGCCAGCATCGGCCGCAACTCTCTCTGCTTGCTTAATGCGTTGATCCGAGGTCCAAGCATGAGCAACAAGATGACTTTTAATGTGAGGTCTGGCAATATATAGTTGATAGAAGTCATGGGTAGCTTTTACCAAAGAATTATACAGGTGTTCTGGAGAGTGTTTATCAAAGGTAGGTAGGACAGAGGAGATGTATGAAACATATATTGGGCAGTACTTGGGTGGAATGGTGATGCGGGTACGATGATAGGGGTCACTTGGATGAGTCTGTATTGAGTACTGTAGACATAAGGCAACATGGTCAGAAAAGAGCGAGGGAACAGAATGACAGGATACATGTGATGCCACGAGCCCAGATGTAAGGATATGATCAAGAGTGCCCCCCCCCCATATGTGTGTGGCACCACCTGTATCCCAATGGGTTAAATAGTAACGTTGGATGTAGTTGAGCAGAGGAACTCCACTGCGGTTGGGAATAGGAGAGACATCACCTAGATCTGGGTGTCTGGCATTGAAATCACCCATGTAGATCATGCCAAGGTTTGTAGGTGTAGGAAGTGCTGAGAGGTTAATTAAGCCAGGGGCAGAGTAAACATTGCATAATCGAATATGACCTTCACCTATCTTAACCTGAAAAAGTTGGAAGGTCATGTTAATATCTGCTGATGAGCGAAGGAGTTGATGAGGGAGAGTAGAGTGGATGTAAGTAATAAGACCATTCCTGACATGATGTACATATGAAACATAACCGGAGAGTTTTGGAGCTTCAACACCTGACTGAGCACCGCCGGGGAAGGCTTCTTGAATAAATATTACTTGCGGGTGATGGCGATAAACATATGTCCTGAGTGCAGTCAGTCTGGAGTATTGTCTAATTCCAAGGGAATTCCATGAAAGGACATGTAGTTGCATGAGTCTAGCGAAGTTTACCCTTAACGCTGCGAGAGACAGGTCGAGCATGTACCGGAGAAGCAGCACTGTTAGATGGTGCACCA
Organism: Palaemon carinicauda; assembly: GCF_036898095.1. NCBI lineage: Eukaryota > Metazoa > Arthropoda > Malacostraca > Decapoda > Palaemonidae > Palaemon > Palaemon carinicauda. The sequence goes on along the minus strand of NC_090744.1, from coordinate 109,176,133 downwards.
AGTGGAGGAGGCTGAGCTGGCAGGAGGCCACTGACCCTTTCAAGACAAGAGGCAACAGTATCTAGCTTCTCAGTAAGTGAGGCAACAGAGGTTATGAGAACTTTTTGTGCCTTGACCAGTGTGTTGAGGTTACTTGCAGTGGTAGCCTGCTGAACGATCAAGCTATCGAAGCGTACATCAATAGCATCAAAGCGTGTCGTTAGTGCTGTACAGTGCGATTCCAAGGCAGCAACAGCCTTACAAAGTTTTGAAATTTCAGCTGATTCAGGAGGGCATAATGAGACGGTTGACACTGGTTGTGGTGGTTGTGGTGGTGGTGTCAGTGGAAGTGACTGCGTGGCAGCGCGCGACCGTCTGGAACATCCATGCCAAACATTAACTCCTGCTTCATCACAACAAAGGCATTTCCAATGCACAGTCTCTGGAGTTGATGATGATTCTGACAATGAGGTGGAAGCATCAGTAACAGGTTTACGGTATGGACAGGTGCGTGTGGAATGGGCTGCAGCACACCAGGCACACTTAGGTGAGGCAGAGCAATATCGGGAAATATGGCCAGTACCCCAGCAGTTGAAACAGTTGGGCTGACCATCCTTCATCCTGCGTAATTCACAAGGAGGGAGGCAAGGGAGGAAGGAAAACTCATAGACAGATGGTGGTGGTTCTAGTAGACTCCATGTGATGACAATGCGATTAATAAGGTTTCCATTTTGAAGAAATCTTCGTGCACTGTATACACCAGGCATTTCCTTAGCAAGGTTAGGGTGTGCTTCAATAGGGTAACGAGTAATAAGATATGTTAAATACTTACGGGGTCTGTCTATTGAATCTTGAATATCCAGGCTTATGGACAGAAATTCACCACCCTTCACCCTGCCAATGATGTCCTCACGACTCCTTGCAATATATACAAATTTAGATGTGATAGCAGACATATTCACCTTTGCCAGCTCCTTATCAAGATTGAAGGTTTTGTTTACTTCAGTCAGCCATCGTAGTTTAGTGTCAGTGCTCAAATTTTCTTTGAAGACCAACCTAGTGTATTCATCACGGGGAGCAAAAGCTTGGGTAGCAGAGGAAGCACGTCGTGTAGGGGGATGAGGCAGAGTGACATCACACTTTTGTCTAGTAAAAGACTCTTGACATTTGGATGTTTTAGCAGCAGGAGACTGTGGAGCACTGCTAATATCTGACCCATAATCCACTGGGTGCTTCATGGGGGTATTAGCAACAGTACTGGAGGGCTTATGAGGAAGAGAATGTGTGAGTGGTGGCCAATGAGTCATATGTACATCCTCATCATCAGTCAGGTGCAGATCATTTTCAACCTCCGAAACAGAGGCTGGTCCGGAGTAATCCATTTTTAGTGAAGCAGCAGCCCTTTCATGTCCCACATATACTGCGCATGCGCGAACTGAGGCGCCGCCGACCAAGTGGGTATGCCACGTGATATGAGTTTCTATATCGTAACTACAGACTAGTACAAAAGTCCTATATACACACTGTTGTTACCAAAATGGTCACTGAGTCTTACTGTAACTTATATAGCACGGTGAAAGGAGTAGTATCGCCAGAACTTGCACATAAACTCATTATATAGAGAGCTCATACAATGCGTGTTTACAAACCGAGACAGTGTTACCAACCTCCAGAGAGAGAGAGAGAGAGAGAGAGAGAGAGAGAGAGTTAGTTCTTTTCTGTTAGTTTTTTCTGTGTGTACTCTCACACAGCTGCCACTAATAGCAGTCAATCCCTAACCTAATTACGAAATATATTGTGTAGGCGAAAAGGATCAACATTTTTCTTATCAGTTCTACAAGAAGCAAGTCTAATATTTTACTTCCTTCCTTCCATCCAGGAGGATTTACATGCTTTCTTCATGAAAACCTATTGGATGGCTTCTCTCCTTGGGAACAACACATAGGAGTCTCATTAGGTAGAGAAGTTCACTCACCCCTTTCATGGTCTAGGTTCCTCATTGCTCTCCCCACAACACTGTGATTGTGGGCATCCTACTAGATGAAGTGTAGTAAGTGCAAAGTGCTACAATCTGCAGAAAATTCATTATCATTAGTAACATCCTACATAGACATCACAGCTTGCATTCTTTTACTTCGAACTTCAAGGGCAACCACATTTGACCCAGTAATGAACATAAATTCTTCTTCTTCTTCTTCTCAAAACATAAGAATAATATCTAAACAAGAAACTTGATAAGACAATCAATCAGTTTGTGTCTTAGAGTGAATGCTTCCTCAACAGTTCAGTTTTCTTGGGTTTTGCTTAATCTCAGTTTTAGAGAAGTTTTATTAATGTAAGGACATCGTCTTACTCGCCGTGTTTCTTCCCCCTAGACTCTTTTCTGTATATTGTAACTGTATTATTTATTCCACACAGTGGATTTTTGTATAACAATGTTGTGATGTTTGAGAGCTTTACATTGATGAATAAGGAAATGTTTCCCTCCCGGGCTACTTATCCGTCCGTACTATGTAATATAGTGACCGTTGCATGTTCAGTAAATTTTCTGTCTCTCTCTGTTTGTCTTGTTGTCCTCACAACTGTTGACCCCGGAGATGTTGGAAACACATAGCAGTTTTGGCTTGCCATTAACGGACTAATTACGGCTGTATTTCCTTAGTATATCTCCTTTTACCAATAACGTTTAACGACATCATTTGGCTTTATCCCACTATCCCTCTTAGTTTCGTGAGGCAGCAACGATGAGTATATCTGACATAACCAGCTCATGCTCTTGGCCCGATGCATCAACCGACCACAACGAAACCGCCCATCCCAAAGTCAAGCAGCCACCGTTCTAACAACACAACACCGCCTTCTGGTTTCTAAGGGCGGGTGTACTCTTCAGGGTGGCCAAGCCAAACGACCCCTGCGCCAAAGCTGACATCGTCCTTAAAGCCATCCTTGAGGAGGTATTTGACAAGATCTCCCCATGGCTCGACGCCCACTCAGGTCAGGTATCCTACGGCGACCTGCGAACCAAACTAATCAATATGTACTCGCTTTCTGTCTCGGCAAGGGCACATAAGGTCTTTGATCTCAGCAATGGACCAATGGGCGACACCTCGCCCATAAAAGCATGGGATGAACTGGTTTGACTTCTCATGCTGCCAGAGACTGACGCCAATGGACGACGACGAGAGATAAGCCTATCTCGCGGAAATATTCCTCAGACGCCTTCCTCAGGACGTGAGAGCCCAGCTCACTGACACCGACACCCTGCCGATGAACGACCTCCTGTCAAGGGCATAGAAATTATACAAATCCTCCAAGGTCTCCCGCCTTGGCGCGTCATCCTCCTTCAGCTGCTCATCCTTTGACTCCTCGGTGGTGCCCCCTGCTCACAACGATGAAATCCTTGCCCTGATGAAGAAGAAACCTTCGCTGCCGATGCAGCAGAACCATAGACCGAACAGGACTTGGTGTTTCTACCACCAGCAGTTTGGGAGCAACGCAATGAAGTGCAGGCCCCCCTGCAAGTTCCTGAAGAAATTTTGACACCAGGCACCGCCGACATCAACCGTAGCCACAGTTGCAGATCACGGCAAGATTGCATTCTACATTCTCGACGCCGTATCCAACCGTAGGCTTATGGTTGATACCGGCTGTAAGCAATCAACATTCCCTCTCTCACAGGCCGACCTAAACCGGGCGCCTAGCAGTGATGCCCCCTCGCTCATCGACGCCAACGGATCTCACATACGATGTTATGGGACTAGGGTGCTTAAAATCTCAATCATGAGCCAATTTTACTCTTGGCCCTTCGCCATCGCTGACATCAGACACCCCCTCCTCGCCGCTGACTTCCTGGCTCACCATGGCCTAATCATTGACGTCGCCGGGAAATGCCTCATTGACACCGGGATATGCTGAACCTGCCCAATACAAGCTGGTCCGGGTTTCACACCAATTTCCGCCGTCGTAGCGCAGCCCTACGCCGCCCTTCTTCAGGAGTTCCCCGACGTTTTCAAGCCGGAACTTCGATAATCGACGGGATCCCCCTCCAAGCACTGGGTCTACCACCTCATAAACACAACGAAACCTTCCACGCATACTAAGTTCCGCTGCCTACCGCCGCAGAAGTTGAGAGATGCCAAACGTGCCTTCGAAGACATATAACAGATAGGCATTTACAAGAAGGCGTCCAGCCCTTGAGCGTCTCCACTACACATGGTAAAGAAACCGGACGTGACGCGGAGGCCCTGGGGTGACTACCGGCACCTCAACCTCATCACAATGCCAGACCACTACCCTCTGCCGTATATGCAAAACCTAACCAGCGCCCTTCATGGGGAAAAATTTTTTACTAAAATGGACCTTCTTAAATCATACTTTCAGGTTCCTGTGTTCCCAGAGGACGTGCCTAAGACCGCCATCATAACGCCGTTCGGCTCCTACACCTTCTCATATTCAACCTTCGGCCTATACAACGCAGGGGCCACGTTTCAACGACTGATGGATAGCATCCTCGGGGACCTGCTGTTTGCATCTGCTACGTGGATGATATCTTAATCTTCTCCAGGACGAAAAAGGAACATTGGAGACTTGTCTGCGCCGTGCTGAAACGCCTTCAGGTGAACGGTTTGATCGTGCGCTTTGACAAGTGCACATTCGGTGCCAAGAGAGTGGACTTCCTTGGACATCAAATATCCGCAGCGGTCGTGAAGCCCACATCGACCAAATTGGTCGCCGTGAAAACCTTCCCAACCCCAACGACCATCCGGCACCCTCAGGAGTTTTTGGGGATGGTAAACTACTACCGTCGCTTCATCCCCAACATCGCCCACATCCTGACTCCCCTCAACCATGTCCTGAAGGGAAAAGCCAAGAAGCTCATCTGGGGTCTCCTGCAGCAACGCGCCTTCGACAGGACGAAGGCAGCCCTTGCCCAAGCCATCACCCTGATGTACCATGACGACAGCGCCCCCCCCCCCCCCCCCCATAAAGTTGACCACCGATGCCACAATGTCGCATGCTGTGTTGTCCTCAAATAGATCGTCAACGATAACCCGCAACCCTTGGCCTTTTTCAGCAAGAAACTCAAACCCGCGGAAACCAGGTACAGCACGTTTGACAGGGAGCTCCTCGCTGTCTACCTTGCCGTCTGCCACTTCATATACATGCTGGAAGGGACCCCCTTCACCAACGCAACGGACCACCAGCCCCTGATCCATGCTTTCACGAAGTCTTCAGGCGCATAGTCCTCTCGCCAACAGCGACACCTGGCAGCCAATCGCAGAATTCGACTGCACTATCAGCTACGTACTGGGTAAGAAGAGCCACATCGCCGACGCCCTCTCCAGGATTGAGATCAACGTGGTCCACCTGGGGATTGACTATGCAAACCTCACCGTAGAACATCGGAACGACCCAGAGGCCCAAGACTATCGTACGACTGCATCAACACTACAGATGAAGGACATTCCCCTTGGACCGGCTGGGGAAACCATCCTCTGCGACACAAGCGCGGGGTCCCTCGCCCATGGATTCCCGCATCCTGTATAAAGAAGATCTTCAACATCATCCATGGATTATCACACCCCTAGGGTCGCACTACAGCCCGTCTTTTATCCGAAAAATTCCTCTGGACAAGAATCAAGAAAGACACCCGTGAGTGAGCGAGAACTTGCATTAACTGCCAGACAAGTAAGGTCAACCGCCTTACTGAGTCGGGAGTCGGTGATTTTCCCCAACCCAAGAGACGATTCGGACACATTAACGTGGACTTCGTGGGACCTCTGCCACCTTCAGGTTCTGTAAGATACTTCCTGACAATCGTCGACCGATCCACTAGATGGTTAGAAGCAACTCTGATGTGCGAAGCAACCACCCATGCCTGCGCCGAAGCTCTCCTGTCAAGTTGGATCAGCTGCTTCGTTGTCCCTGACCATATCACAACGGACCGAGGTTCCACTTTCTTGTCAGAGATCTGGCTCTCTCTAGCAAACTTGATGGGAACGACACTCCACAGCACCACGGCATATAACCCTACCGTGAATGGCATGGTTGAGAGAACTCATCACACACTCGAGGCAGACCTGATGGCGAGATGTGTGGATAAACATTGGAAAGCGCAACTCCCGTGGGTCCTCCTTGGCCTTTGCATCGCTCCCAGGGCAGACGGCAAGCCTTCTCTTGCAGAGAAGGTCTACAGCAAGGCACCTACAATCCCTGGTGAGTTTTTCCCTGCAACTACCGATGACACCAATCTGGATCACCTGAGAGAAATCGCCGGGAAATTCAGACCATGCTTGAAAACGTATATACGAGGACAGGACCAGACACTTCACGACCAAGAACCTAGACAACTGCGACTACGTCTTCATCCGGGTCGATGCTCACCGCCAACCTCTGACTAGACCTTATCGCGGCCCTTACGAGGTTGTCAGAAGAACAGCCAAATATATATTTATATATATATATATATATATATATATATATATATATATATATATATATATATATATATATGTATATATATATATATATATATATATATATATATATATATTTATATATATATATATATTTATATATATATATATATATATATATATATATATATATATATATATTTATATATATATATATATATATATATATATATATATATAAAATATATATTTATATATATATATATATATATATATATATATATATATATATATATATATATATATATATATATATTTATATATATATATATATATATATATATATATATATATATATATATATATATATATATATATATATAATTTTAGACAATAAATAGATGAAATATGAGTAAAATGCAAGCATAAAGAAATCATGCATGGCTTTAATTTTATTCATAGAAATTAGTGCAATTGGCAATATCTTCCGGCAGATAATCAAAAAGGAATATAGTAAAATTTCGAAGTAAACAAAATATACCTTAGTTTTAAAAAATGTATTGGTAAAGAATTAGGCCAAAACTTTACAAGATCAATGAATTTCTATCAACCATTGAGGTTCAGTATGTCTACCAATCTACTTCACTCTCTCTGTAACTTATACTTGAAATTCGGGCACGAATCTGATATCAAATTTTTGTTTCAAGAAACCAATAGACTTCACTGCTGCTAGGATTAGGTGTAGATTCATTGATAAGATAAAGGAGCTGATTCCACACACACGAAAACTTAGGAGGGATGAATGGCTATAACTGATAAGGGGGAATTTGATATGCTCATATTAACTTACTACTCCCTAGAACCACAAAACACAGTTGGGGAAAATATTTTGTATCAGCTAAAGGTAAATGACCCTAAATAGTTCTCCTGAAGATAAAGGACCCCAACTAAAGTTACTCAACTGAAGAAGAGAGACCCTAATTTACTTCACTTGAATATAAACGACCCCAGCTTATATACTCTCCAATCTTCAGGTGATACATTTTGGCTTATGATACTAAAAAAAGGGATATATATATATATATATATATATATATATATATATATATATATATATATATATATATATATATATATATATATATATATATATATATATATATATATATATATATATATATATATATATATAAGTTACTCTTTCGACAATTTTGTTAATGCTCAGAACTGCATAAGCGTTATTTTATATCTGTTCTCTTGTTAATTTCAAATAATAAAAACCAAAATTGATGAAGTATTTCACAAAAATTTTTAAGGTCTTAAAAGTGGCTACTTTCTCAATGTATGAATGTAAACCTGCTTTGACAGAACACTACTTACTCACTTGAAAGCCTTGGCGACACTGACTGTGACTGACACCGTGTCAGTCACAGTCAGTGTCGCCAAGGCTTTCAAGTGAGTAAGTAGTGTTCTGTCAAAGCAGGTTGACTGTAGTGAATTTTTCTCCGACTTATTACAATTATGATTCTAGGCCCAATGATGTGGGCCGATGACAAGACCTTGAAGAGGTTAGCCTCCCAAAACTGTCCAGGATTCAATAAAATATGATTACACTTTACAAATTTATTACAAAAATAACTATCTAACAAGGAAATAACACACTATAACATTTAAACTAATTGATAAATGAAACTGTCCCCCTTAGGGGTCTGTAACATGTGCCCGTGAGGCACAAAGTCCATGTCGGACTAAAAAAGGACTAAATACACTTAATTTCAATATAATACCTTGGTAGAACACCTACCAAGGTTCTCAAACGTATCTTAGCAAATAAATCTAATCCCCAATCACTGGGATCACAATGTTACAGACAGATATAAATTACACTTCACACTCAGAAAAAGACTAGGGGGAACCGACCTGGTTTCACACGGTTTGGAGCGGAGACAGAGAGAGTAACAATAAGAACTTACTTGTTTGGGGAGTATAGGCAGAGAGAGCGACCGTAGCTCTGGACAGTTCCGAAGAAAACTACGATCTCCCGCGCTAATTAAAGTGTCCTTGGGAGAGGGGAGGGAATTCTTACGTTATTTATTCAAAAGGGGTCTGATGAAGCTTCTTTATCAACCACAAGACGGAGAAACTGTCAAAGTCTTACTTCAGATCAAAGGGTAAGCTCAATACTTCAGCTGAAGGCCATAATTTGCCGTAATCCACCAAACTAGAGAGTCCTTGGCTCTAAACATATACATCAATATTTTTATCGTAGTGCAATAATACAAGATGATGTTTGTGATTCGTAAATAACAAATACTTTGTTTCTCTGACACCCGCTCCTTCCCCAACAGGTGGTTAAATTTTATGCCCTAATACCGTCACGTATTGGACCATAGTCATTAGCACCAACGCCCGCGAGATCTTCCAATCTTACCTCAATTTAACGTAACGTTTGTGGAGTCAAATGGCGGTACTTTCGAGTGATCAGTTCGAAACTCCCGACATCCTCCACACCCGAAATAAAGGGGCGGTGAAATGTCAGTCAATTAGGCAAGACTGGACTCAGGGAAGGAGTAACCACTCCAAGACTCCGTTGGGCTCGTTGCGTAGCGCTCCATGACAACTCTAACAGAGTATACACAATGTACATCAACACCAATATTACCCTTGGGCAATCAACTCTTACAGGTGTACACAAGAATGGCAATAAAAAATGTACCCAGACATATAATACATACATGAACTATTCAAATAGAAAGGCAAGTAGGCAATGGGCCTACAACGATCAATAAGCAATGTATATATACACAAGAATGGCAATAAAAAATGTACTCGGACATATAATACATACATGAACTATTCAAATAGAAAGGCAAGTAGGCAATGGGCCTACAGCGATCAATAACCAATGTATATATACACAACAATGGCAATAAAAGATGTACCCAGACATATAATACATACTTGAACTATTCAAATAGAAAGGCAAGTAGGCAATGGGCCTACAACGATCAATAAGCAATGTATATATACACAAGAATGGCAATAAGAATTGTACCCAGACACATAATACATACAACAATCCAATCATAAGGCAATCTGCCCTTAATCATATCAATGGAATCACCCTTCCCACACTGCCACACCTTGGCAATTACTTTAGGGGGAACAAGAGGGAGGGGCCTGGTTCTGTACAACGCTCGGTTGGTAAGTACGAGAGACCATCCTGTCCCCGTTCTCCACACCCGACGCACTTCCAACCTCTGTGGATTCATTCGCACCTACATTCACTTCTATCCACCCTCCCTACCTACCGGAAGGGGCACTCCCTTTTTCACTCACTGTTTGCAGCTATGCGTTATATATCCTCACTCCGAACTAAGTGTTCTATCAGTTCTCGCTGCTTCGCAGCGGCCCTTCTCAATGGGCGTGCGGAACGTCCTTGTGCGTCCGTCGTCTCGGATCCTGTTTCACTTTCACTTGTCTCACTTACCACATTGTTATCCCTATTAGCATCACTATCCAAGGTCTCTGTGGCTGGTTGTCGAGATGTCGTAGCCTGAGCCATCTCCTGGTTGTCCCCAGACGTCTCAACGATCCCTGGCATTCCTGCTGGAAACTGTACGCACCCTCCTCTCCGTCGTCGTCGTCGTCTTCTCCAGCACCATCATCAGAGGGGGCAATTTCCAGGAGAACCAGGTGGCTAACAGCTCGCAGGGACTTGACATCCTCGAATAACACCTTGGCTGAACGCACAACTCCGTCGTCGTCAGGATATGTCTCCATGACACGTCCAAGGGGCCACGTAGCTCTTTTTTTATTTTCTTGCTTGACCAGCACGACATCTCCGGGGTGCAGCTTGGAAGGTTCCCCAGATCGACAGTCGTGTCGGGCTCTCAGGGCACTCAAATACTCCTTTCTCCACCTCTCTCGGAAGGCCTTCAAAGAGTCTGTCAGTTTTATGTAACTGTCACGAAGCCTCCAGGAGGTGAAGGTCGCATTGAGGTGGTCGTCCGGCAAGATCGGTGCCATGAGGTGGACTGGGTGTACTCTCAGCAAATGGGAGGGGGTGAGGACCTCATCCTCGCACTTGTCACCGCTGTACATTAGAGGCCTGTTATTTACCACCACCTCTGCTTCCTTCACAAGGGTTAGTACGTGGGCGTCCGGCAGGTACTTCTTCCCGAGGGCTATCTGGAGGGTACGTTTCATCACTCCGATCAGGCGCTCGAAGAACCCACCTTTCCAAGGTGCACGGGGCGTCTGAATGCACCAATCTATGCCAGTTTTCCTCAGGAACTGCTGGACTTCATCCTCTTCATAGAGTCCCTGAAGGAGGTTGCTGGCAGTCTTGAACGTTTGATGATTATCAGATGTGATGAACGACGGGGCACCGTGGGTAGCACAAAATCGTCTTAGGCCTAAGACGAATTCTTCCGCTTCCAGGGAGGGGCAGAAATCGAGGTACACAGCCCTGCTGTCCATGCATGTCACGATAGGTATGTAGCCTGGCCGCGTTTCAGTCTGTATGGCCGCTGTGTGGTCCACTCCGACTGCTGTAAAGGGCTTCGTTAGGGTGATCCTTTCCTTCGGTAGGGGGGGTGGTGGTGGCTGTCTCAACAGGGGCTGGAAGGCTAGCACACATTCTGGACACTGCCGCACGGTCCGCTTCGCAATGGAACATAGGCCCGCCACCCAGCATTTCTGTCGAAAGATACCCATTAGAGTATTCACACCACAATGTAAGTGCAAACGGTGTAAATATCTTAGATAAGCCCTAACTAAGTGCCCTTTGGCTGGCAAGAGAATTAAATGTTTAATTTCCTCTACTTGGGACACTCGTTCCCTTGTGCAAATTAATTTATCATCTAACACTAGATTTAATTGTCTGACAAAATTAATAACTTTACGAGGGGGACTGACTCCGCCCTCCAAGTAAGCATAGACTGTAGGCAAATAATGTTTTTGCTCTAGTTGGACAACAATACTGAACGGATGCCGTTTTAATCTGGTAAACCTTTTGATTACCCTAGCTACTCTCAACAAGAATTGGAACTCTACCTCCCTCTGTAGAATTTCCCATATCTCTCCTGGTGGGACAGGTCTTATTTCCTCCCTCATTTCTTGTACCTCTGCCACTATGGTGTTTTCCTGGGTGGGATCATCCTCCTCGTAAGGAACAGGTTCTCCCGTGGTCCTTAAGAAGTCTGGACCATTCCGCCAAAGAGGGCTATTTAGCAGTTGTTGCGTCGTTGCTCCTCTGGACAGGACATCAGCAGGATTTTGTTTGATTGGAACATGGTTTAAACTGAAACGGCAAACCTGATGAAGAAAAACAATCTCCACCACTCTGTTAGATATAAATATGTTCTTATGGTTTTTGGCATCGGGAGATGCTACCCATGCCAACGTGACCTTGCTGTCGGTCCACATGACTATCTCTCGTAGCTCTATCAGCTCTTTGAGTGTCCTAGCTAATCTGCAGCTTAACAACAATGCTAATAGTTCTAGCTTGGGAATTGTCAACTTGTTCATCCCCCTTGGAGTGATCCTCATTTTACTAGTGAGTAGGCTTACCTGATTGCAATTGTCCCTAGTATATTCTACTGCACCGTATGCCTTACTGCTGGCATTGGTGAATACATGGAGCTCTAAACCTTTCTTACCTACCGCTCTTGGAAATGTGATGTTGCTCACCGCTTTCAATTCACTCTACAACTCACTCACTTCTCTAGCTTTCTCTCTCTTTAACACATCATCCCAACCCATGTTATCCTCCCATAGTTGTTGGAGGAAAAGTTTTCCTCTTACAAATAATGGGCTTATCAAACCTAGAGGATCGTAAATGGAGACCAACATGGAAAGTACCCTACGCTTTGTAGGTACCCATCCCTCCCCCAATTCACTGATTCTCTTATTTTCTTTCACACACAATCTGTCGACGTCCCGGGCCCATCGCAGCCCAAACACGTTCACATTCACCTGCTCACTCCACTGCTTCTCGCTATCGAAGACTAAGTGATTGGACGCCCATCCTTCTAAAGGCATACCAGCCCCTTTTAAGATCTTATTGACAGACTCATGCTCCTGCCTCATGCTCTCTAGATCCTCGAAAGTACCAAGATAATTATCTACGTAAAAGGACTTCGCCAAATTTGGCCTACTTTCCCTTTTGAAATGACAATTTAAAACTTGTTGCAACAAAAACGGACTCGCCGTGATGCCGAACACCACGACTCTAAAGGCGAAGGTGAGCGCTCAACCTGCTACCTCGTGCCACAGAAATCGCGTGTATTTGGTATCACGAGGATCTAACAGGACACGGTGGAAGGCCTTGCTGATGTCGGCTAGCATGGCATATTTGTTCAACCTGAACCTTATGAGGTAAGAGGCATTCATTCAACGATTTATGACCCTTGGATTTTGCCGAGGCATTGAAAACGATTCTGAGGGGGGTCGTGCGGCTATCTTTCTTAATTCCAAAATGCGGCATATAATACCCTTCAACCTTGGGTTCCTTCACTTCTGATATAAAGCCTGCTTCAAGATATTTATCTATCACTCCCTGATACTGATCAAAATATTCCCTGTCCCTCCTGAACTTAGTTTGCAACGATTCTAACTGCGCTACAGCGTTTCGATAGTTCGTATCTGGCCTAGCATCCGACCCGAATGGTAGGCTAACCTGATATCCCTCAGGTTTCTTTACAACACTTTGCGACACCTTTCGCATGGTTTCCGCCTCGCGAACAGTTTATTGCTCTGATGGGGCGATGCCAACACGGTCCAAACGCCACCACTCATCTACGTCAAACTGGTATGGTTCACTCGCAATTTTACATACTCTGAGCGTTTTCACCTGTTCAATCTTTTTCCCTTACAATAGCCACTGCGGCACTTTCCCATATGGCGACATACCATTATGGGTCAGGAAAAGATTTATCCCATCAACCTTCTCAATGCCTATGATGAAGTAGCTAAAATAATCAGCCCCTACTAAAATGTGGACATTTTTCAGCTTATCGGACTTGTTCTCTGGATCGGCTAATGTGACTCCCTTACTCAACAGATGCTGTCTGACTTGTACATAACCAGCGTTATGTATTGGGACGTCAACGTTTTCGTGTGCCACCAGTTTCATTCGTACTGTTCTTTTTCCCATCTCTACCCTACAGCTTACGACATCATATTGTCCGCTTATTTCTGCGGAGCCAAACGGAGCTATGTTCAATGATACCCTTCCTACCACCGGTAGGCCTAATTGTCTCGCGGTTTTCTCAGATATGAAGCTCTTTTGGCTTCCTGAATCGAGGAATAAGCGGACTCGCTTGCTACCTTGTTTATGATTGACTTCGGCCATAGCCGTTGGCAAGATGGTACTTGGAAGGTCCACGTCGGACGTCTGTGCGATCTTTTGCACTGTTTGGATTCCACTTTATCTTTAGATGGGCGGGGGGCAGTTTCGTGCTGTCGAGGTGTCGCATTTACTATGGGGCGAGACGTTGTAGACTGACTACTACTATTACTTGGAATTGATTGCGGTCGTCTTCCCGCATTATAATTATCACAAATGGCTGTGTGGTGGTTCGCATTACAATTTTTACAATAGTTTGGGATGGGACACTTATCACTTCGATGACCAGACTTGGTGCAATTGAAACAGAGGCCCCTTTTTAGCAAAATGCGACATCTGGCAGCCACGTCAGTTACTTGGCGGCATCCGTGAATCGGGTGCCGTTCGTTACAAAAGGGACAAGAATTATTGTGGACGGGTTTTGACTTCGCTCTTACACTACTGTCTACTCTCTTGTCAGGTTCAAGGTTATCTCCTCGTTGCAAGGGATCGTCCTCAAGCATTCTGATAATGAAATCTATCGCGTCAAAGAACTCATCTAACGTATAATCACACTTTCTTAGATGCTCGACCACTTTCCTGTAGAGCTTCCCTTCGGACAACTTTTGATTAATGAGGCTCATGACCATACCATGGCCTATATCATTACTACTTAGCCTCTTGATTTGCTCAATTATAATCGTTAATTTGAAACGGAACCTTTTCAGCTGTACAGGATCTAATGAGGGTACAAAGATATTAGCCAACTTTCTGTGCAGAATTACGAGTGCCTGATGGACATTACCATACTGTTTATCTAAAAGATCCAACGCTATCCTATAGTTCGCGGCGGTTACACTTAGGGATTTTACGATCCTAAGCGGCTCCCTGCCTAAGGTCCCCAACAGATATGTGAATTTAAATACATCATCTAAATCTGCTCTTCGATCTACATGCATCGTAAAGAGCTCTCGATATGAAGCATATTCCTGCACTTCCCCTTCAAACGTGGGGAGAGGCAGGGGTTTCAATCTGGGAAGGGAAACATTCCCGGTTGGAGTGACTTTCACTCTGTCAATGCGATTATATAGAAGGGTAGAAGCTCGCGTAGCTTCTCCCAACGTGTGCCTGATTCGGGCTTCTAAACTAGGTTCTAGTTTAACATATTGATTCTTGTACAGCTCTCTTAGCTGTCTTACCTCCTCTTGCAATTCCGTGACCAGATTCTGGTACACTGATTCAGAGTAGGTCTCAACTAATGCACGTTGTGTTTCACTCAGTAAGTCGACTATGAGGCTCATCAACGCCTCGATGTGTACGATCGTAGCCACCGCCATTTTGACCAACTTTACTCTATTTCAGGGGGGGGGGTTTGGCAAACTAGGAAGAAAGAGAATTAGGTTTATGTTAAGAAGATGGGGGCACAAAAAACTAGAGGCACACGCGGTCGATCGCACATCGGGACGCTGAGGACTTTAATTGTTAAGTCTCTCCCTCTCTCTCCTGATCAGCCTCATCAAACGGTTGAGGAAAGCATTGCGAATCGTTTGATCAAAGTGGACTCCGTCCCTTAACCTGCCCTCGCAGTAGGCTCTTGAATTCATCGGCAGGTGTCTCACACCGTATCGATGCCTCTTTGAACAATACTTGGAGCCTCTCATGTTAAAGTTTTTTACCTTGCTTATGTACTTGGTTGGATTGACAGCGAACCTATTGTCAGGTAGGTACTCCCTAACTTCGGCGTCACAAATAGCAATAATTTCTGTAATGTTCCTCAACCATTCAACCAGGACCCTTAAGTTATCCCACTCGGTTTTGGGGTGGTCGGTTGCTAGGTTGTTCCCTCCCAGGTACAAGACAATCAGATCGTACCTCTTCTGCCAATATTGCAAATCGTCATTTAGGAATTGACTGACCAGACCTCCTGGCCTTCGGTAAATTTCTACCTCGTTACCTGAATATTGCGGCAGATTCGGGGGGGAGCTGGCTATATCCTATCAGGGCTACCCTAAAGGTCATACTTTACTGATTTCCTTTCAAGCTCTGGAAGGCACTTGTCATCCGGTTCAAAGGACCAAATGTCGTGAATTTTTCTCCGACTTATTACAATTATGATTCTAGGCCCGATGATGTGGGCCGATGACAAGACCTTGAAGAGGTTAGCCTCCCAAAACTGTCCAGGATTCAATAAAATATGATTACACTTTACAAATTTATTACAAAAATAACTATCTAACAAGGAAATAACACACTATAACATTTAAACTAATTGATAAATGAAACTGTCCCCCTTAGGGGTCTGTAACATGTGCCCGTGAGGCACAAAGTCCATGTCGGACTAAAAAAGGACTAAATACACTTAATTTCAATATAATACCTTGGTAGAACACCTACCAAGGTTCTCATACGTATCTTAGCAAATAAATCTAATCCCCAATCACTGGGATCACAATGTTATAGACAGATATAAATTACACTTCACACTCAGAAAAAGACTAGGGGGAACCGACCTGGTTTCACGCGGTTTGGAGCGGAGACAGAGAGAGTAACAATGAGAACTTATTTGTTTGGGGAGTATAGGCAGCGAGAGCGACCGTAGCTCTGGACAGCTCCAAAGAAAACTACGATCTCTCGCGCTAACTAAAGTGTCCTTGGGAGAGGGGAGAGAATTCTTACGTTATTTATTCAAAAGGGGTCTGATAAAGCTTCTTTATCGACCACAAGACGGAGAAACTGTCAAAGTCTTACTTCAGATCAAAGGGTAAGCTTAATATTTCAGCTGAAGGCCATAATTTACCGTAATCCACCAAACTAGAGAGTCCTTGGCTCTAAACATATACATCGATATTTTTATCGTGGTGCAATAATACAAGATGATTTTTGTGATTCGTAAATAACAAATACTTTGTTTCTCTGACACCCGCTCCTTCCCCAACAGGTGGTTAAATTTTATGCCCTAATACTGTCACGTACTGGACCATAGTCATTAGCAGCAACGCCCGCGAGATCTTCCAATCTTACCTCAATTTAACGTAACGTTTGTGGAGTTAAATGGCGGGACTTTCGAGTGATCAGTTTGAAACTCCCGACATTTACATTCATACATTGAGAAAGTAGCCACTTTTAAGACCTTAGAAATTTGTGTGAAATACTTCATCAATTTCAGTTTTCATTATTTGAAATTAACAAGAGAACAGATATAAAATAACGCTTATGCAGATCTGATAAAGTTAATAAAAATATATAATTTTGATGAAATGAGCATTAACAAAATTGTCGAAAGAGTAACTTATTTTATGATTTTGTGATGACAGCATGGAGACACACACACACACGCACACACACACACACACACACACACACACACACATATATATATATATATATATATATATATATATATATATATATATATATATATACATATATATATATATACATATATATATATATATATATATATATATATATATATATATATAATGTATATATATATATATATATATATATATATATATATATATATATATATATATATATATATATATATATATATATATATATATATATATATATATATATAAAGAACAAGTAGGGAGATAAAAGTAGTAATAGGCTACTGTGGTGAGAGGGGTTATAGTTGAGAAGGGGAGGGTGTGGGAAGGGTTGAATCTGTGTGTATGCATATCTATCTAAATATTTACTCTCTCTCTCTCTCTCTCTCTCTCTCTCTCTCTCTCTCTCTCTCTCTCTCTCTCTCTCTCTCTCTCTCTCTCTCTCTCTCTGACACAGCTGGTTACCTAATTACAAGAAGAAAAAAAAAATGTCCAATTAATCATTGAATATAGTCGACTCCGTTATGATAAATGCTTTTAAGTCAAAACAACTCCAACACTAAACTCTACCAATCAACTTTCACATCAGTACCTTCATACACCTACACAGAAATCTCATCAACAGCACGTCAAATCCATATAAACACTGCCCAGTTCACCTTTATCTTTCATGTGTCATTGATGTTCCTGACATCTAGGTCCTTTCTACCATTACGTGCTTCACTGTTATCTATTCAGTCCTTTGAAGGAACTCCTCTGCTTCTACATCCAAGAAAGTCTAGAAAATAAACCTGCATTCACCCATTCTTTCCACGTGACCAGACCTCTTCAAAACACACTGATTAAATCCTCTAGTTTTGCTGATCTTTTCCCCCTTTTTCTCGTATGTGGTTCTCTGCAGTTTTCCCCTTTAGGTTCCCCTTACTTTGTCTATTTTGATGCAGAATTCATCTCAACAGTTCTACTCTCTCTTCCATCTTATCCAACATCTGAAATTCACCTCCGAAGAGACAATATTTGGTTCAGCACTTCCTGCGTACGTATTCCCACCTTGCCTTCTTCGTGCAACTGGAGTTCCCTAGCAATCTTATGCTCGCATCTTCCTACCTTCCTTACTTCAACTATTCTTTGACTTGCCTCCTCTCTCATCTTGCCGTCATCTGTTGTACTTACTCCCACATACTTATATAAATCAACCAATTCCTCCATCATCTATTCTGGTAATCATTACTCCATTTACATGGTGTCAATTTACCCTTTCTCAAACTTAATTTAAAACATCTCCTCTTGCAAGTGCTTCAAGACTATTTCACCATCTTCTTCGGTTGCTTTTCACTATCACTTTTTACTTTTACGGGTTTATTTCTCGCCCTCCATCAGACACTAAAAGTCTGTTCAGGCGGGCCTTGGTGTGTGAAAAATAATTTCCTTCCAGTTAATATTTTGCTCTGTATCTTATCAGTTATTTCGCTAGCATTTGTATTCAGGCTTAATAGTTTTCAGGTCACTATTATAACACTTTCTAAAAAGATAAGTCTTCAGGTTTTTCTTGAAAGCTACCACATTTTTGCTATTTTTGACGTCAAGTGGAAGGTCGTTGAAGAGTCTCGGTGCAGCATAACTAAACGTTCTTCCTCCTATCGCATGATTCACACTAATTTCGGATAGTCTATGTGGGTCATCAGCATGTCTAACTCTTGTGCCATATCTCTGCTCCGATACATCGTCTGTTATTTGTCAGACCTCCTCTTGCATCCATAAAGATGTTTGACAAATAACACACCCTTTTCTAATGTCAACTTTTATACCAAACAGGCCAATTTCCTTTCTACAAAGTCCAATGCACACAGATTTTTCAATTTCTATTTCCTATTTCCTATATCCCCAAACACACTCCTTATTATGTGTAAGTATTCTGCAATAAATCATTAATTTATGTACCTATGTTCCACACGCATTTCATACTTTCAAACATTTCCCTTCACTGTTCAATGATAAGTACTTGAACCACAGTCTCTAATTTGTCTAAACTTAGCTGTTTATTCTTCATCCGTCACATGAGTCACCTGTTCTACCATATACGATCCTAGTTGGTATGCCAAGTAATGTCGTATACCCAAATATCTCACTATCACCTTATTTCTCTTTGTGTCTGGATAATCTGTATTTCAGTATAAAACTCCAACAAGCTTCAATTTCCTTAATGGACACAAATAGACCTATCAGAACTACAAAGAAATTCCATATGAGAAATATATAATTTTCTAAATATTCAATGTTGTTTTGTGTATGGAATGTTGCAAACTCTGGCTATAAAACTCTTATTCTTACTTCAATTACAGGTTTTCTGTTGGCAACTTTTGCTAAATCTAACCTAAGTAGCCTATAGAGGTGGGTTTTCGTGTCTATTGCTAATTCTACTATATAAAAGTCTTATTTTATTTGTTTGCTGTTGATTTATTTGTTATATAGATTTTAATATCATATGGAATCTTTTTTTTTAACGATTTAAAGCAAAATATATCATTTTGTATATTTTGAAATCTCAAAAACAGCCGTATTCTATGAAGCCAATGGTTTAAATATTTAAAGGTAGATGGAATTAGGATATTTTCTATAACATATTTAACAGGCTTCATATCAATTTGTAGTTTAAATCGGTTAAAGAATCAAACTTATACAGATTTATCTGAGTATCCCATAACCCGTTTTCTTTGCAGTGTTGCCAAGCCCGCGGTTTACCCGCCCGATTGGGCTACTTTTGAACACCTTGGCGCGGGTTTTAAAAGGGTACCGCCAAAGACGGTACCTCTACTTGCCTGAAATTGGGCTACTCTGGAAGAAATAAACCGCAGCGCCAATAAATGCAATTTCCTTTATAATAATTTCAAATTGGAAATGTAGATCGATTATTCTAGTTCAAATTTCAATAATTCACAGACAGTTTAAACCATAATGATGAAGAATTGTAAATTGGTATACCAGACAGGCTGACTGACGCCACTAGACTATATGGTGTTTGCCAGTTAAAACTTTAAAGACTTCACTGCTTTCACTAGTTAGACATTAGTTTTATCTTTACCACTCAGTGAGAAGGTTGACTTAGTTCAAAATGCCAAAGAAGTGCAATTGGAGTGTATATAAAAAACATTATAACCCAAAATGGAGATGAAACAAAAGCTAAGTGTCAGTTTTGTAATACGGTTATAAGAGCCCACCATTCAGATTTAATCAAGCATTCTAATACTGGTACACATAAAGCATATATAAAAGCAAGAGAAAGTTATGTTACGAGATTTTTTCGCTAGTACATCTTCTCAGCAAATCAAGCAAACAGATCACAATAAAAAAAAGTTACAGATTTGAAACTTTCACTATGCATTGCTTATCATACATCAATCAATTCTATTGATCATATTGGTGAAGTACCAACTTAATAAAAAAAAAATGTTATAGGTCCCGAAAAAAAAAAAAAAAAAAAAAACCAGCTAATTACAGATATTGGATGCAATCCCTACTCTTTGATTATTAACGAAGCCACCGATATAACTACAAATAAACAATTGTGGTTAGATACTATAGTGAAACAAACAAATATGTGGTATCTACATTACTAGTATTTGTTGTGATCGGAGAAATTTCTGTAAATGCCCAGGTGAAATAAATCTATATGATGAAATTCTTTTGAGTGCCTAAAGCAAAGGGGACTTTATACTTAGATTTTGGTGATCCAGAGATTGCATATCTCCACCATCTTTTATTGTCCCTTTATTATGCTGTACAATTAGTCTATATCTCGAATGCGCATATAACCCTTAGGTATATTTCACAAATATGTTTAAAAAAATGACCTTATGAACCATATTAGTCAGCAATAATCATATATAAATATAAATGGAATATTAATTATAGGTTTTAAATGATGCAATTTGCAAGTTTTTGGTTGAAGTTGGATTAGTATTGAGCAATGTCTTGGACTTGGGACCGGAGACGGTCAATGGAGTGTTGGTTGCAACTCTGTAAGTTGAAGCCTAACGAGGCAGTTCATCATATAAGGCTGCATTGTGTTCCGATATTGCAACGTGCCCTCGATTCTAGGTATACTGACGTCCAGTGGATTGCCCTGTCTTCTGAAGGGGCATTCAATGCAGTTAAGCAAATGGTAGTGAAAGCTTCTAAGCAAGCGGTGCAGTGGCTCGGGTTTTTTTATTTGGCCCAAGAGCCTTGTGAGTCCTTCAATGATTATTTTATCAAGTGTACGCAAAAGGCTACTGATTGTGCATTCACATGTCCTAATTGCAATCATGATTTATCTGAATATATGCTTGCGCAAGCTCATGGTAGGCCTAAGTGATAAAGTGATCAAAAGGCAAGTGTTTCAATCATGCAATAATATCCGTGATATCGAATCCCTCAGAGTCATGTGCAGTGCATTCGAGGCCGCCCGTGACGATGCCCTTCGTAATAGGGCATGGCTTAGCAGCTCCCCTGGAGCAGCTTCTGTAGGTGGGTTCGAGGACGTTGCGACGTTGAACATAAAACCAGCTAAGATGAGGTTAAAGGGAGGATTGCGAGACTTCGCCAACCTGCATCTGAAGTGTTTAGGGTCGACCTCTTGCATCATAGAATATAAGGGGAGGCATACAACTCAGGAAGTATACTTTGTAAAGTTCTCCATTGATTTTTATTTATCCCTGGATGCTTGCAAGAAACTTGGTCTTGTGCCAGAAACATTTCGTAACCACGCCCCCTTCACGGACTCTGCCCCTACAGCAGCAAATGCAACTCTTACATTAGCTGAAGCAACCGATCAACCTGTGAGACCGTCGGTCATTCCGTTTCCCCCTAGTGAGGAGAATATTACCAGATTAGAAAACTGGTTTTTAGCCCATTTTTCAAGTACGACTTTCAACACTGAGAGAATGAGAGAACCCCTCCCGGTAATGGATGGGGAACCCCACCGTATCCACTTATTACCTGACACAGTTCCTTACGCCTGCCACACACCTGCATCAGTACCTAAGCACTGGGAAAAGGAGGTGAAAGCCCAGCTGGTGGAGGACGTCAAGAGATGGGTCTTACAAAGAGCTCCCCCTGGAGAGGCCACAGAATGGTGTTCACGTATGGTGGTCGTGGCCAAGAAAACGGGGCAACCAAGACGTACGGTTGACTACCAAGAACTCAATGCAAGTTGTAGAAAGGAGACGCACCATACCCCTACGCCGTTCGATATGGTATCCAGCATTCCCCTTTGCTCATACAAGACTGTGGCCGACGCCTATTGGGGGTTTCACCAGGTAGAACTGGACAAGAAAAGCATACCCCTAACCACATTCATCACACCTTGGGGCAGGTACCAGTACCGAAGGACACCAATGGGACATTGTTCTGCCTCCGACGCATATACACGCCGTTTCGATGATGCCATTGAAGAAGTACCCAGGAAGTTTAAGTGTGTGGACGACACACTTCTGTATGATTTGAGCGTAGAAAGCGCCTTTTGCATGTGTACGACTTCCTCGCAGTCTGTGCATACAAGGGCATCACTTTGAAACCAGAAAAATTCAAGTTCTGCAAGAAAGAAGTGGAATTCGTCGGATTCGACATCGTATGGGACTCCTACAAGCCTTCAAAAGATTATTTATCTGCCATCAAAAGTTTTTCTATGCCCCAAAAGCCCACAATATTCGACATCAGGTTATGGTATGGTTTTGTCAATCAGCTGGCCCCCCTTTCTGACAACAGCGTCCATCATGACCCACTTTAGAGACCTGCTGAAGAAGCCCTCGGGCAAACAGGTCTCTTGGGATGAGCACCTTCAGGAAAAGTTTCGTCAAGTGCAAGACATCGTCTGCAAATTGGCCAAGGACGGCCTCACCTACTACGATAAGCTGCGGCCGACTGTTGCAATCACTGACTGGAATAAGGAGGGGGGAGATCCTTCGTCATCCTCCAACAATATTACAGTTGTACCTCACTTTGTGGCAGTCGGTTCCTCATGCCCGCCGAGTCTGGGTATGCAGCTGTTGAGGGGTAAGCCCTTGCAGTGGCCTGGTGCTTAAAAAAGTCACTGTTATTCTTATTGGGCTGCCCGAACTTACCCATTGTCACGGACCACCGCCCTTTAGTCAAGTTACTAGGCAATAGAAGTCTCGGCGATATTACCAACCCCACACTGTTTAGATTAAAGGAGAAAACATTATTGTATAATTTCAACGTTAAATACCTACCAGGCAAGAGAAATCATGCTGCTGACTTCCTCTCTTGTTTTCCTAGCCTGAGGACGGCGCCAAATAAACAGGATGCGAGCTTCAACAAAGAATTAACGATTGCTATGGTGTCAGCAATCACAGAAAACCTACAGAAGCAGTGCACTATAGACGAGAAAACTGTTGAAGAGGCAGCCCTTGACGACCCGGCATATCAGCTACTAGTTGCTCGAGTGACTGCAAGGGATTGGAACCCGAAGAAATTTCAAGAAATTGCATGTTTGAGGCCCTTCTACTGCATCAGAGAACGTCTCTCTCTATCTGGCAACCTGGTCACATACTGCTTCAACGACAACTGCATCCGCCTTGTCATTCCTGAAGGGCTCCGCCATCAGATAACCGCCAACCTCCATGCTGGACATCAAGGCCTAGATACAATGTTGAGGAGAGTGAGACATTGTCTATTGGTCGGGCATCGAGGGTGACCTCAGCATCATCGTTCACGATGTACATCGTGCGACGCCCACTCACCATCACTCCCTGCCAAAGTCATGAAAATGACCCCTGCCCTAGAGTATCCGTTCCAACAGACTTTCATGGACCTGTTTCAGCTCGAAGGACACATGTATATGGCATATTGTGACAGGCTTATAGGCTGGCTAGAAATAGCCCACTTCCCCAATGGCACCTCGTCTGCAAAGGTCATGACAAAACTTAGGCATTACTTCACTCGATGGGGAGCACCCGAACAATTGTCTACCGACGGCGGCACCAACCTGGTGAGTAAAGAGATAATGACCTTCTACAGGAGATGGAGAGTTGACATACGCCTATCATCGGCCCACTATCCGCAGTCAAATGGGAGAGCCGAGGCCGCAGTTAAGTCCGCGAAAAGGATAATTATAACAATTATCAGCGGGACTGGAAGCCTCAATAACGACAAGGTATCATTGGCCATGTTACAATAACTGAACACGCCCTTAAGGGGTATAAACAAATCTCCGGCGCAATTGGCAACTGGGAGACAGTTGCAGGATGGTGTACCAACTGCAAAACTCAACTATATGATAGACCAACACTGGAGAAATTCCATTAGAAAAAGAAAACTTTAAGTAGCTGAAAAAATAAGAAAACAATTGACAGTGGCAGCAACAGGAGGCTAACGCCCTTACAGCCAGGCACGCACGTTAGGGTTCAGAACCAGATGACCAAGGCCTGGACAGGCTGGGAATCATAGTCGAGCAACGACCTCATAGACTAGTCACAGTACATCGTGAGACTAGATGGTAGTGGGTGTCCGTCGACAAGGAACAGAAGACACCTCAAGGTCACTGAACTGCCCGTCAATGAGACAAGAGGAGCCACTCCTACTGACGACGAAGTAGGTCATGAGCCTAAGTTTCTTCCATCAGCGCCAGAAGTACGGCCTCCAAGGAAGAGAGAGGCCCCGGCCTGGATGAACGATTATGTATAATTATCTCTTTGATTCTGCATTTATAAAATAAAAGCAATTTCTGTTTTATTTTACTGCACTTAGACGTGCATTGATTTCATATTTACAAAATTATATTTTGTATGAGATTTTAAGTTAGGTTGGTGTTGCATTCACGATCCAATTTTATAGCATATCTTGCAATGCTGATATAATTATTGTTTCACTTGAGGTTATGTTAATGCTCTCTCTCTCTCTCTCTCTCTCTCTCTCTCTCTCTCTCTCTCTCTCTCTCTCTCTCTCTCTCTCTCTCTCTCTCTCTCTCTCTCTCTCATCTTAATGTTACCATTAATTATTATGATTATGATTTACCTTACATGTCTGATGTTTTTCATCAAGAGAGTATAGCATTTCGTTTGTCATATCTGCTTTTAATATTGTCATTTATAAGTTTTGAAAATATTACCATCGTAATATTTTGGGAGGGAGATGTAAGATGTGGCTGCTTGCAGCGCCTAAGCGCCGCATACATAAGTGACGTCATTGTTCACGTCACGGGTTATCTGTATTTCCTTCCGCTGTGTATCAGTTGCAATGAAGATACGAAACCACGCTGACTATTATTTCCTGATCCTGCCTAGTTTAAGATCCAACAACTAGTATTTAATTTTAGAAAAAATATACGGCTTTAGCTTCTGTATTTTTGAATAAAAATTATATAAATTTTTCGTTATGATACTCTTGTACAAAAGCTTAGTTGGTTGATTTCGATCCCCGCCCCCCTAATTTATTTCTTTAGAATATCATATCAATAGATTTTAGTACAATTTAATGATGGCTGAGTTACTATAATTGGGCTACTTTTGAAGAACTGCTGCGAATTTTGACCAGGCCAGTTTTCCCAAATCTAGCATAATTTTATGCTTCTAGCATAATTTGGCTTCAAATTAAGTGTCTAGCATATTTTCTAGCATGATTTATTTTCTAGCATAATCCTCTTTATACTTATATTTCATAATTCCAACTTTCCAGCTTAATCAGAATATGAAAAAAAATATCTAAATGCATTCATTTAATAAATGCAGGCTATTGAGTAGCCTAATTGACATCAGCCATACCATACACTACTGAATCACTCGCAATCACAGGACTCACACCCTCCAAAAAGAGAACAGTAATTTTATTTAAAATTTGAGAAATGATGAACCTGAATTTAAGGAGAATTATGATAATTTTGTTATTTTTTTATTTTGAGGAATGTTTGTGTAACATTGTTTTACTCTATTATAGATATAGATTAATATTGAAATGCCAAATCACATTTATTGTCGTTTTGAACCTGTGGTTAAATTCTCTGGGAATATCTTAGTAGTTATATACCCAAGGAAGCTACCAATAAGGAACCTTCCATCAGGACGCCATGGCTTGAGCCCAAAAATAACATTTATTGTCGTTTTAATTAAACACTAGCCTTTTAATGTTTAGTTGACAACTAGTCTAAAATCTGGCATAATTCTAGCATAAATCAATGATAAATCTAGCATCCTTTTGGTCTATTTAGCATAATTTCACAGCAATTCTAGCATATTTTCTTTCTGAAGATTTGGGAACACTGCTTTGGGTGTTAAGTTATTTAGCATCCCTGTTTCTTTGAAGCAGTATTGTCAGATATGGGAATTTATTCCTAGCTATGGGATTTATCCCTAGATATGGGAATTTATACCTACAGTAGATTTTGGGATGTTTGGTGTCTGATGGGAATATTCTGTACAAATTTCTATGAAGGAGAAACGAAGATGAGTAAACCTTTATAGCGAGTGATTTCTATATTACTAAAGCCTAATAATCAGAAGATATTGTATTTGTGGAAATGGGGATTTTAAGGATGTTTTGGGGATTCTTTTTCATGAGTTTTAGGGATGTTTAGACTAACTCATCTGGTAACACTGCAGTTTCAGGGACGACAGACCGGACTGAAGGTGAAAACCGTCAATTCAATTTCATAAAGTGTTTTTTATGAAAAAAAATTTCTTCGTAATTCGAATCTGCCATAATCTATAGTAAGTTTAATTGCCATTTCAATATTTCTTTGATATATTAATAGTATATTGAGGGCATTTTTGTCCTCATATAATAGGTTACGTGCATAAATGAAGCGATTACCCATGGTAGCCTGTATGGGGCACTGTGTTGGACATATATATGGTCGCCCTATAACTATATCCTGTTGTTATTTGAGTTATTGGGACTTGTTAATCTTATATAAATGAATGAAATATAACATGTAAAGTGTCTATGTGGCCAAAGTTAGCCATTTAATCGTTAATAAGGACATCGTCTAAGGTGTTTTGGTACCAAGTAACTAATTGAAGGAAAGAGAGATGAAATTATAGTTTAGGACAATGCAGATAATTTATATTATAGAAACAAGGGTATTATTGTAGTGTATTACAGAGCAATGTAACCTGGGAAAAACTATTTTTTCTTATAGAAAAAATTACGCTGTCTTCGAAAGTGACACTCGTTCCCGTCACAAATGAATAGTTTGAAATATATATCTATATCCTACATTAATGGGGGACCCCCAGTGGGAACTTGGGGTTTTGGGTGGGGAAAACATACTGGGGAAACGATATATAATCGTAAAACAAGCCTTTTCTTCTCTATACATTACCTTCTTGAATGTATAATAAACGTAGGAAAATACAAAACAGTATAGCTGGATAAACTTTGGAGGCGCCGTTGCAAAGACTATGTCTCATGGAAAAAATACAGTAACCAGTGTTGCCAATGTGTAATGTAGATAAAATGTTAACGTATCATGCTAACATTAGCAGTGTTTTTCATTTAATTTTTCTCATTCTACTTTCCCGTTGTAGACGCTCTTGTACGTACGTTTGTACATAGCAGGTTTCGACTTTCTGTGCAAAAATCCCGCCTCCCTGCGCAGAGACTTTTCCTCCATCAATAGGATTTCTTCTTCTCTAATCCTGAAATGTATCTGTTCGTCCCTCTACCAACTCTGTTCAAGTCTTATTACTTGATTAGCTATGTAATACCCTCGTATACATATTACGTTTGACCCCAGTATTACTCATTTTATTATCCGATACCTTATAAAATCACCTCAATTTATATACCCATCAAATATTATTTATCATACATTCCATTTTATCTTCATATATTACTTTTTTACATTTTGTTATTACCTTGTCACTCCCAGATTTCACATAAACACTTGCTCTGGACAAGTTTCCCATCCTGTTCATTCATGTTTACTCTCTAGACTCTGTTGCTTTTCCGTTAACCAATCACGAACCCATACGTATGTAAAGTTTGCACAGGGGCTTAATATTTTCCTACCCCCACCTTCCAACAAGCCCTTTTCCATGGAAACCTTTGCCCAAGTCACGTCTTTGTTAGTTCAAGTGTCGTCTTTGCGTATTTTACGATCTAAGTATTAGAAAATTATAACCGCTTCAGTAATCCATACTTGAAACTATTTTGGTGTATTCCAATGTTGATAATTTTCTTAAATCACGTAATGTAATATATCAACTTTTACAGTGTTCCAAGTGCAGTGTGAATCTAAGGCAAAACACTTAAGACACCACAGACTCGGTCACAACACCCCTGTGACCCCTAAGTTACGACGTCACTGTCATAAAAGTAAGTCATTAATTTCTTTAACTTTAATGTGTTAGTTTTATAATAAATTGTTAGAGTGCAAAGCTCAGCATTACCAATTGCCAATGCATACGAGGGTGATGTTTTATTTTCCTGTGATCGTAAGTGAGAAACAAGAACCATTATATTTAACATTGATAATGTTAGCGTAACATTACTAATGTTAGTGTGCGCAGCTCAACATTACCGCTTGCCAGTACATACGAGCTTGATGTTTTATTTTCATGCGAGCGAAGCGAGCTAGTGGCGAAACAAGAACCATTATATATAATGTTATCGTAACAGTACTAACGTTACTGTAACGGGAGTGAAGTGATTAAACAAAGGCCATTATATTGAGTTTGTGACCTGGGAACAACTAGGTTAGGTTAGGTGGGTTTGTTAGGTTCTGTACCCTTTTTGTACTTTTTTATATATTGTGTAAACGGTATATGGAAAAATTCTTTAAAATTCACACGATAATAATACCGTATCATTGCTAACGTTAGTAATTTCACCATAACGTTGGTAACGCTGTGTATCACCCTAACGTTGGTAACACTGTGTGCCGTTGGTAACGTAGCTAATATTATCGTTCGCAGTACTACGTGAGTGAAGTGACACCGAATTTGAACAAGTCATTATATTTAAGAATTTTAACAAAATATATATAATAAAAGACATATTTAATCATTTTAACAGAAATATATGTTTTCCTGTAGAAAATAACGGGATTTTACCGGTTTTCACCTTCATTTCATCCGTAATAACAGCAACCAATTCGGCAACTTTAAGTTAGTCGAATTGGTTGATCTGTTTGTTTGCGGTTGAAATGAAGGTCAAATTCGGGTAAATCACGTTATTTACTATAGGAAAACATATATTTTCTGTTCGAAATCACACCCTCTAATACAATACAACTTTACCCACTTTTTTTTTTTTTTTTTTTTTTTTTTTGTTAGGAAAAGCTTCTGTCCCAAATTATAGCAATACTCAGAAGGTAAATATGTGTGCATAACCCTACTAACCCCAGCTTAGGCCTTATAGCAATATTTTAAGCATTATCCGGTAAAGTTTTACTGTATTACAGATTCATTTCGAATAGAAAATATGTGTTTTCCTGTAGTAAATAACGTGATTTGACCGAATTTGACCTTCATTTCAACCGCAATCAAACGGAACAACTAGTTCGACTAACTTTAAGTAGCCGAACTGGTTGCTGTTATTACGGATGAAGTGAAGGTGAAAACCGGTTAAAATAAGTTATTTTTTACAGGAAAACATTAATTTTCTGTTAAAATGTTTAAACATAATGTCTTTTATTATATAAATTCTGTTAAGATGTTCCAATATAATGACTTGTTCAAATTCCTTGTCCCTTCACTCACGTATGTACTGCGAACGCTAACATTAGCAATGTTACGCAACATTACGATGGCATTGCTAACGTTAGCAATGCTACGATAATATTAGCATGTGTATTTTAAAGCATTTTTCCATATACCCTTTACACAATATATAAAAGGGTACAGAACATAACAAACCTACCTAACCTAACCTAGAAGTTCCCAGGTCACAACCCCTAGCCAGGGTCAAGCCCACGGACCCCCTTCCCAGGTCACAAACTTGTACTGGCAAGAGGTAATGTTAAGCTTCGAACTCTAAAAACATTAAAATTAAAGAAATGAATGACTTACTTTAAGACCCGGATCGGCGTTTCTTCTTGGCTTTAGATACCTTAGTTTGGGTATTGCAGTAATATTCGTGAATGTCTCCTGTACGATAGGAAGGAACGGCACTTGGGGCATTGTAAACGTTGAGGTATTACATTGTGAGATTTAAGGATATTATCAACATTGGATGTCGTATCAAAATGATCACCATGAAATGTAGCAAATGCTTTTAAGTATGGAATACTGCAGCCGCTACAAGTTTTTAAAACTTCCTCCATCGCAAAATACGAAAATAAAAGCTCACTTGAAATAACAAACACCCAACTAGGACAAAGGTTTCCACGGAAAGGATTTGTTGGGAGTGGTATGAAGAGACCATGTAAAGAGAAAAGGTAAGGGGTAGGGAAATATTAACCCGCATCCCCTGTGCAAACTTTCCATACGTATGGGTTCGTGATTGGTTAACGGGAAAACAACGGAGTCTAGAGAGTAAACATGAATGAACTAGAATGGGAAACTTGTCCAGAGCAAGTATTTATGTGAAATCTGGGCGTGACAAGGTAATAACAAAATGTATAAAAGTAATATAGCAAGATAAAATGGAATGTATGATAAACAATATTTAATGGGAATATAAATGGGGGGATTTTATAAGGTATTGGATAATAAAACTAGTAATATTGGGTCAAATGTAATATGTATACGAGGGTATTACATAAAAGGAATGGTATAGTTTTACTGGATCAAGTCATATACTTGAATAAAGCTGGTGAAGTCGAATAGTTAAATTTGGTGGGTAGAGAAGAAGAAATAATATTGGTGGGGGTGGAGTCCATGCGCAGGAGGGAGGAGATTATGCGCAGAAGGTCGAAACCTGCTATGTACAAACGAACTAACGAGAGCGACTACAAGCGAACCGTAGAATGACAAAAAATAAATGAAAAACACTGCTAATGTTAGCATGTTACGATGGCATTGCTACTGTTAGCTTGCGGAGCTCAATATTACTTTATTTTTTCATTGGTTTATCCAAGAAGGTAATGTACAGAGAAAAAAGGCTTGTTTTACCATATATACCATTTCCCCAGTATGTTTCCCCCACCCAAAACCCCGAGTTCCCACTGGGGGTCTTCCATTATCGTTTATATAAATATATATATATTTCTGAAACTGTTCCTTTGCGACGGGAATGATTGTCATTTTCGAAGAGAGTGAAAATTTTTTTTATAGAAAAAAAGTAGTTTTTTCCCTAGGTTTCATTGCCCTGTAATACAGTAAAATAATACTCATTATCCTACTCCCGGACCAAAGTCTATAGCATGTTTCTCTAAGCTAATTATCTTAGCCTCACTTTGGGTATTGTTCGACACAATTGGACGTAGGTTTGATTAAGAATTGGATTAAATGTTATTAGTTGATATACTCTTTCACCTGACTCATTTTGCATTATCTTATCGACCCTAAATTGAAATGTTTCCACTTGCTGTTCTGTACTTAACATCACTAAGGTGGTGTGAATGTAGGTTATGGTGTGCTCACGACATTTTCTTAGCTTTTGTTATGTGTAATTAATTCTATTACTGTACGTATTTCAATTTAGAAAATAGATATTCCAGACGGCAAATCTTTATTTTAGAATGATTTAGGATTGTACAGTATTAGAGACAAATAAGAATTATAATGGAATTTTTCCGTAACTGAATACAAACCAACGCTATTTACATGGGGTAATTACTTTGGCGATAGCCGATGACGAGCCATAAAGATTTAACGAGGGTTTCCTACCCCATCGCTAGTTAGCGGGGGGTGGTAGGGAGGGGTAGCTAGCTACCCCTCCCCCCTCACACACACCGGTGATTAGGTCTCTTTACTTCTGGCTCGGGAAGAGAACAGACCTGTCTGTGCTCTCCCTCGCTTTGACCGCCATATTATCTGTTTTTGCTTTCTCTCTTTAATAGTGTGTGTGTGAAGTTGGCCTCTACTGACAATGCGTACCTGCCCTGGATTTCTCGGCCGCCCTTGCGGGACCTTTATGTCGGCCATGGAAACGGACCTGCACTCCTCATGCCCCCCAGTGTAGGGGCCAACGGTGTGTTGAGTGTAGGGAGTGGTCTACCTCCCAGTGGGAGAGGTTTGCCCGGCGACGTAAGAAGAAAGCTAAGAGGGATCGTTCTCCTTCCGAGGTTTCTCGGAAGAGAGAAAATCCTAAGTCTTCCTCTTCCGCCGCCCATTCCTCCTCCGAAGCTCCCGCTCGGGCGGAATCTTCCGAGAGGTAGTGTTGACCGTAATGTTGATGTATTTAACCGATCCCGTGGCGAGGGAGAGGTCGTTGCCTACCATAGCGAGGCAGCTGCCCCTCCCCCCTCGGAGGAGGTATTTGTTTCTAACAATGACCTTTTTCAGCTTTGGGCTTCCTTGGGGCTACAGGGTTCGCCCTCCAACGAAGTATTGTTTGGTATGATCAAACGGGGTGCGGCTACCGAACAATCGTCAACCTCAGCGGACATAGATCCTCTGTCTGTGGTTGACGTTGTTGTGTCGGAAACATCCCGTGGGTCTGACCAAACTCCTGTTTCTGTGGCTGCGGTAGCAGAAGGCTCTGTCTCTCCCTGTGAACATACTTCGAGGGAGGAGCTTAGTCCTACGGTCTCTCCTTCCGCTGAGACTCCCTCTCGGGGGAGTTCTCTGGTAGAGACTCCTCTTCGGAGGTCTGTTGATGGTCAGCCTGCTGATCCCACGGCCCCTCGTGGGCGTATAAGGTGGAAGGCTCGTCCTCCCCTTTGCCGTAGAGGCCTTTCTTCTCCCTTCAAAGGGGTTAGAAGGCGTCTCTTCGGTTCGTCGTCACCACAGTCCTCTGCGGAGGAGTCGACTTTCCGTTCTCCTGATTTACCTGCTACCACCCTTGACCTCTCCAGGAACCGTTCGCGATCCCCGTCGGAGGATGGTCGTCCTTCAGGACAATGCGAGCTGTCACCTCAGCCGTCTACATCTACTGCTGCTGACGCGCTTTATGCGCTTGGAGATTGCCACTGCGCAACCTCCTGACCCTCTCAGGGACTTGGGGTCTCAGGCGAGGCTTGAGCGCTGTTCCTGATAAAGCGCCTCGGCGCTCACCCTTGGGCGTTCGCGCCACTGTTCCTGTGATCGCCGTCACCCTTCTGCAGTTCCTGATGTTAAGCGCCCAACTGCGCAGGCACGCCCTGCTCCTGCGCTCTCCTGCGCACTTGCAACCAGTTCCTGATAAGGCGCCTACGCGCCCACCGGTGCCCCAGCGTCCTTCAGCGCTCGCGCGCCCCCCGGCTCCTCGCCGGCCCCCGGTTCCCGTTTCACCGCGCGCGATCCAGAAGGTTCCTGAATTGGCGCACAGGCGGCCACAGGTTCCTTCGGACTCGTCGCGCCCTGCGGGGGAGAGACGCAATAGGCGTCCCCACGCGATTCCAGCACCAGCGCTCATGCGCACCCCATCGCGCCCATCTAAGGAGATCCGCGATAATAGAGTCGTGATACGAGAGAGGTTCGCGATGCGCGTCCGCACGCAGTTCCTGATACAGCTCCATCGCGATCACGCGTCGCGACGACTCGGCTCGTCGCCACAGAGGTTGCCAAGCCAGCGCACGGGCGCTCACGGCCGCCTCTGGAACCGCGCGAATCTGTTAATGTTACGATCGCGCTCGATGAGCCCCAATCGCTCGTCGCCCCAGAGGTTGCCAAGTTAGCGCACGGGCGCTCACGGCCGCCTCGGGACCCGCACGATTCTGTTAATGCTATGGTTGCGCCTGACGCGCCCCAATCGCTCGTCGCCCCAGAGGTTGCCAAGTTAGCGCACGGGCGCTCACGGCCGCCTCGGGAACCGCGCGAATCTGTTGATGCTACGATCGCGCTCGACTCTCCTCAGTCGCGCCCTATTCCTGCTTCACGCCCCGTGCCTATCTTTAAGACAGCGGTGGTGCAAGCGGCTCGATCCTCGCGACCCCCGAAGCAGCGAACCCCAACGCGACCTGTTCCTGATACGCGCTATGCGCGCCCACGATCGCCAGCGCACCTAGCGTTTGCTCAGGCGGGTAAATCGGTCCAGTCGGACCATCAGACCTCTCGTTCTCAGGTCGCTCGTGACCCTGCTCCCGCACTATTGCGCCCTCGGCCAGTCCTACCGGACACTCGTTCAGGCGCTCCTGTTATCTCTCGCCCTCCGGGCCTGCATCAAATCACTGCGCGCCCGCGCGCTCAGCTGCCTCCTGTTCCAGCCCGCCGCACGCCCACTCCTTCGCCCACTCGCGGGCATGTTCCCGCTCTAGCTTCTGCGCGCCATCGCACCATCGCTCCCGACCATCCTCCTGCGCGCCATCGCGCCCCCCGCGCCTTCCCCCGCCCCCTTGCCTGCCCCCTGCCCCCGCCCACGTGGAGGCGCGCGCACGCGATTTTCCAGCTTCGCGCCCTTCTTTCGCACGCAATACTGATCTGGGCCCAGTTTATGAGCCCTAGCGCGATCACCGGCAGGCGGTTTCTTTTGTGTCGCGTTCCCCTCCCTGCAAGCGCAGACCAGCGCATTCGCCATAGGGAGAACGCTCCTCTGACAGGTCTAGGGATTCTTCTCCTACAGCCCGTCAGGCGAACCCTCGTGTGTCGACTCCTCCTAGGGATCCATCGATCCCTTTCCCTTCAGAGGGAGTGTCTGACAGCGCTGCTGTCAGCCAGCAGCCCTGGTTCGACACCCTACTCAGAGCTCTCGTGCGGGCTATTAAGCCAACACACTCTTATTCGGGTCACGATCCAGCGGCAGCTTCCTCCCCCCTGAAGAGGAAGAGAGGAGTTCCTCCCATGGATCCTCCTCCGAGGCCTGTGCTGTCCCCGCGTAGATCCTTGCGCAAAGATCCTTCACCCCCTCAGACCTTCTCGCCCCCCCTGCGGAGGAGGATTACCCCTCCTCAGGGGAGTCAGTTGAGCAGGAATACTCTCCCATCGCACCAATGGTGGATGTTCCTCCTCTTCCCGAGAGGTCTCCTCGTCCCGAGGTGGAGAAGGACTTGCCCCCTTCGCTTTTGGAGTCCTGCATCCCTCCTAGGAGGGAACCTAAGGACTCGACGATTCGAAAATCGTCTTCTAGGATCAGACAGGAACTGCCCAGGGATGTAGAGGATACTCACGTTTCCCCCCAGGAAGAGCCTCGGGGGTCTGGAGACCTCGCTGCAAGTCCATCTGGAGGCGAGCCCCAGGAGTCAGAGCACGCGTTCTGGCAGGTCCTGATTCTCATGAGGAAC
Source organism: Palaemon carinicauda (assembly GCF_036898095.1). Lineage (NCBI taxonomy): Eukaryota > Metazoa > Arthropoda > Malacostraca > Decapoda > Palaemonidae > Palaemon > Palaemon carinicauda. The sequence goes on along the minus strand of NC_090744.1, from coordinate 109,140,835 downwards.
CTTAATGGGATTCCAGACCCTGAGGTCCCATCTCGTGAGGGTAAGGACACGGTCCTGGATCGCATCTTTGGCACTCAGAAGCCCTCTAGAGCCAGCGCAGCATTGCCCTGGTCACAGGGAATGAAGAGCACCAGAGACAAGATCGAGGGCCAGCTCGCGGAGCTTGCCTCCTCCAGTAGATCCAGTGCCGGAAGTAAGCTCCTCCCTCCTCCTCGTGTCCATCAGAGAAGGTACTTTGAAGTCCTTGAGGAGTCTACAGTGAGCCTTCCCCTACATCATTCCGTGGAAGGGCTCACAGGGGGAGTTCCTCTCGAGAGGCTCTCCAACCGGCACGTATCCTTCTCAGCCACTGAGATCCAGAGCCAGGAGAAGGTCATCAAATGCACTATGCAAGCCACTTCTTGGCTTGACATCTGGCTGGGGTCTCTGGGAATTCTGGTGCGTTCCGAGGATCTCTCCAAGGAGAGCACCAGGAAGGCACTGGAAACTTTTCTCCTCTCGGGTACTCGGACCATTGAGTTCCTGTCCCACCAAGTCTCGAGCTTGTGGGCCAACACGATCCTCAAACGCAGGGACACTGTTGTCGAGAGGTTCCACCATAAGGTTCCCAGTGCCGAGTCGAGCAGGCTCAGACACACTTCCATCCTCGGTAAGAGCTTGTTTGAGCCTAAGGATGTGGAGCTCTCTGCCGAGAGGTGGAGGAAATCCAACCAGGATTCCCTCATCCATAGGGCCCTTACATCGAGGCCCTATAAGCCCCCGGCGGTTCAGCAGCCTCGTTCCGTCAAGGATACGAAGAAGACTACCGTAGCAGCGAAGCCCAAGGTGTCCAAGCCCTTTCCTGCCAAGGGCAGGAGGGGTAAAAAGTCCTCCAGGGGAGGCAAGAACCCTAGAGGCTCCGGCCGAGGCCGGAAGCGCTAGGGTTGGCATTCCCCCCGCATGTCCACCAGTGGGGGGATGCCTGCAGAGTTGCGCAGCAAGGTGGCAGCAACTCGGGGCGGATGCCTGGACGGTCTCCGTGATATCTCTAGGGTATCGCGTCCCGTTCACAGAATCTCTCCCTCCCCTGACAGCAAATCCAGTGTCGTTGAACTCTTTTGCCATGGGATCGGCAAAAGGGCAGGCCCTTCGGGCCAAGGTCCAGACCATGTTGGAGAAGGACGCTCTCCAGGAGGTCGTGGACGGGTCCTCAGACTTTTACAGTCGACTCTGTCTTGTGAGAAAGGCGTCTGGAGGCTGGAGACCAGTCATCGACCTCTCGACAGTGAACGGGTTTGTCAAGCTGACCCCGTTCAATATGGACACAGCAGACACGGTCAGGCTTGCAATGAGACCGCGAGACTTCATGTGCACACTGGATCTGAAGGACGTGTACTTCCAGATCCCAATCCATCCGTCTTCAAGGAAGTACCTGAGATTTTGCCTAGACAACAAGATCTTCCAGTTCAAGGTGCTGTGTTTCGGTCTCTCCACAGCCCCTCAGGTATTCACCAGAGTCTTCACCATCATCTCTTCTTGGGCTCACAGGATCGGCATCCGTCTCCTCCGTTACCTGGACGACTGGCTGATCCTGGCAGACTCGGAGGCATCCCTTCTTCGCCACTGAGACAAGCTCCTCAAGGTTTGCCGGGATCTGGGGATCGTGGTAAACCTCGAGAAGTCCTCTCTACAGCCCTCTCAGAAGCTGGTGTATCTAGGCATGATCATAGACACCAATCTCCACAAAGCCTTCCCATCAGACGAAAGGATAGCGAGGCTGAGGAAGGTTGCGAAACCTTTCCTCGATCGAGAAGAGCTCTCAGCCCAGTCGTGGCTTCGTCTCCTCGGCCATCTCTCCTCCCTGACCCGCCTCGTTCCCAACAGTCGTCTCAGGATGAGATCCCTTCAGTGTCGACTCAAGTCTCGGTGGCGTCAAGGACTCGACTCCCCGGACATCCTGATCCCCATGGGATCTGCGGAACGAACGAACCTCAGATGGTGGGTGGCAGACGAGAACCTGCGAAAAGGAGTGGATCTTCTCGTCTCTACCCCTGAGTTGAGGCTGTTTTCGGACGCATCAAACAAGGGGTGGGGTGCTCACGTTCTGAACCACAGGGCCTCAGGCCTGTGGTCAGAATCAGAAAAGTACCTTCACATAAACTTGCTGGAGTTGAAGGCCATCTTTCTGGCCCTTCAAAAGTTCCACCAAGTCCTGGCGGGCTACCCGTAGTGGTGATGAGCGACAACACTGCGGTGGTGGCTTACATCAGCAAGCAGGGAGGTACCTTTTCGGAACAGCTGTCCCATCTTGCAGTAGAGATGATGAGATGGTCCGAAGCCCACTCGATATCATTTGTGGCTCGCTTCATTCCAGGCAAGAGGAATGTGCTCGCCAACAGTCTGAGCAGAGCGACGCAGATAGTGAGTACCGAGTGTTCTTTGGATCCTCGGATAGCCAACAAAGTCCTGACTTTGTGGGGTTCCCCGACTGTGGACCTGTTCGCTACAGCGTTGAACACCAAGCTTCCGCTATACTGCTCTCCAGTCCCGGACCCCAAGGCCTTCTGGCAAGATGCCTTCCAACAACGGTGGGATAACGTAGACGTGTACGCCTTTCCCCCATTCTGTCTGATGAGGAGGGTCCTCAACAAGACCAAAACATCGGTCAACCTCTCGATGACCTTGATAGCTCTGCTATGGCATCACGCAGAGTGGTTTCCGGACCTTCTGCAGCTCCTCACGGAGATACCGAGGGAACTCCCTCCACGTCACGAGCTACTCAAACAACCACACTCCAACATCTTTCACAAAGCCGTAGCTTCGCTTCGACTTCACGCCTGGAGACTATCCAGCATCTCCTCAAAGAGAGAGGGTTTTCGCAACAAGTTGCGGAAAGGTTGTCTGGCCACCTGCGAAGGTCATCCGCAGGAGTCTACCAGGCGAAGTGGAGAGTCTTCTGTGGTTGGTGCCGTGGAAGGGATATTTCTCCCCTCGATGCCACTTTACCAGCAATAGCGGAGTTCCTTGTGTATCTGGGGGAAGAAATGCGCCTTTCAGTCTCGGCAGTGAAAGGCTATCGCTCAGCCTTAACTCTTGCCTTCAGGCTCAAAGGAATGGACATTTCCTCCTCGCTGGAACTGCCTCTTCTCATACGGAGTTACGAACTTAACTGCCCTCAGTCGGAAGTGAGACCTCCTCCTCGGAACGTGGTTCGGGTTCTCAGGTCGCTAAGAGGCCTCCCTACGAACCATTGCGCCAGGCTTCTGATCGCCACCTTACCTGGAAGACGGTGTTCCTGCTAGCTCTGGCCTCGGCCAAGCGAGTCAGTGAACTGCATGGTCTCTCGTGTGACGTCGCTCATTCAAGGGGATGGGGGGAGGTAACGTTCGGCTTCGTCGCTGAGTTCGTTGCTAAGATTCGGAACCCGGGAGTGCAGGACCCTAGGTTCGTCTCTTTCCAGGTCTCGAGTCTTCGTTCTGTAACAGATGACCCAGACCATTTCCTACTGTGCCCAGTCAGGAGTCTGAGGTTGTATCTCAAAAGAACAGCTGCAGCCCGCCCCCAGGTGCAGAACTTGTTCGTCAGCACCGGGGAAACGAAGAGGACGGTCACCAGAAATACCATCTCGGCCTTGATCCGCAAGGTGATCCACCTGGCCTTGAGTTCTGACCCTCCTCCGTCGCGGCGCCCTAGGGCGCATGATGTCAGGGGCGTTGCTACGTCCCTGGCCTTCAAGAAGAACTTTTCGGTGACGCAGGGCCTGCAAGCTGGGTTGTGGAAGCGTCAGACCACCTTCACGGCCCACTACCTGCAAGACGTGACACACAGGAGGCTCGATACGTTTTCTATTGGCCCTGTGGTGGCTGCACAACAGCTGGTCTAACCTCAGGCTCCTAATTGGACAAGTAGCAGAGGGTTGAGGGCATTGTTACCCAGTTTTAGTCTGTGTGAATGGAAAGATCTGTCTGGCCCTTTTCTTTTCTTCATCCTCTCCTCCTTGGAGAAAAACAGCATCCTGGGTCCTTTGCACAGCTGACCTCGAACCTCTGCAGGTAAGCCATGCTCCCTTGTGTTCCTAGTATTAGGTTGTAATACTGTCATGTCCCCATACCCTGACGTGGTGGTATTGGGTAGTCCTAGCCTAGATTTCCCTCTAAAGAACTCCAGGCCAACTTCCTAGGACATGTCACTGCTCACCTTCACACACGACTTACGTAGGCCGCAGCAGCCCCTCAGCTGTCTGCGATGCGCAGGGGCCCCAACCCTTGAGTTTCCTTTATGGACTCGGGTTAGGAGCCCCGGGCAAGCCAAAGCCAGTATGGCAGGGGCCTTACCTCCCTTCCCAAGGGTTGAGTCACCCCATGTAAATAGCGTTGGTTTGTATTCAGTTACGGAACAAATGACAAATTCGTAGATAATTTGTATTTTTCCTAACAATACAAAACTTAGCTATTTACAGTTATGTGCCCGCCAGCCCTGACCCCAAGATAAGTCCTACCTCTAAGTAGAGTGAGTTAATCACCGGTGCGTGTGAGGGGAGAGGGGTAGCTAGCTACCCCTCCCTACCACCCCCCCCCCCCCGCTAACTAGCGATGGGTAGGAAACCCTCGTTAAAACTTTGTGGCTCGTCATCGGCTGTCGCCAAAGTAATTACCCCATGTAAATAGCTAAGGTTTGTATCGTTAGGAAAAATACAAATTATCTACGAATTTGTCATATTTTGTAGGGCAAACTGCTGGGGGAATGTTGGCAAGACTTGAAGGGAAAATAGATTTCTCATTACTTGATTTTTCTTGTTGTGAGACGAACAAGAGAATTTAGACCATTGGTCGCAATGAGGTTTCCTCACACACTCGTAAGACCTTGACAGGAAACCCATCACGGCTTTGTGCTTATAATCTATCCTGGCTTGTGCACAGATCGGTCGTGGATTGGAAACCAATTAATATCATCATAGATCTCATTATTCTACTAAGGATGGAATCTCTGATTTTGGTTAGTTAGGGTTTGACAAATATATATCAAGAATGATTTCTTTCAGGAGCCATCGGTTTCAGCATAACGGGCTTAGCGCAAGTTGGCAGCGCAGTACAAGTGGACTATGTGTCCTTTGAGGCTATTTTACTTAGTTTATCCTACAATGATGCCCCTCTTTACATATATGTTCAACATAGGTCAGTTCCAACCGAGTCACTCATCTTGAATATTAATACAAAAACAAAATCCAAGTTATGTCGTTTTACTGACTTTTCATTGGTCTCCGAGTCTTACAATAATAATTAAGTAGCCTACTGTACTGTACAGTACTGTATTCACATGGAAGCTTTTCACAGTAGACTACTGTTTTACTGTACTATAAATCATTTCTCTTCACTTTCTTCCTATTTTGCTCTCCATCTTTTTCAATTTTTTTTATACTTGAAGTCTTACCCAATGTTCAAGAACAAATCTGAGTGGTTTAGTGGTTTCTTTAGGAATAATTTATAGTTGTTTAATACTGAACTGTAAGGTATATATATTTATTATTTAATCAATTGGGATTTATTATGTTGAATTCACGCGCACCGAGAATCTATGCTCACCTGGAATCCATCCATCCATTCATCCACACCAAAAATTCCTGAGTATCTGGAGTCCCCGTGCACCTGGGATACTTACAAATCTTGGTCTCCATGATATAGGTACGTTAGCATGATGACGTCAACAAGGAGTATAATGATGCAAGCAGACCGTCTGTCTGTTCTCAGCTGTCTTCAGCTGACCGACTTCCATGCGATAGGATCCATAGTCACATACTTTCATTTGTTTCAGTCAAGGCAGATAACTTCACATAATCTCTGAATCATTGAGATTCCACAATGTCATTCACTTCCGGAAGAAGTGTCAACACTATCTGCTCCATCCAGTTCTGAGGAATAACGTATCCTCTCGGGAATACGATCCTTGTACTATTCCTTCTCAAAAGGTTCCGTATCAGGAAATTTTCTTTCCCTGAGATTACATTTTGGCACGTGTTACTAACCAGGTCCAGCCACCCTGTCACTCTCCTGCCCGGAATATTCCCGTTACATTGTACTGATCTCAACATGTGGAAAAATATTTAGGAAATTGCCAGTATGTACATGGAATGCATCCACTTGGGAAGACCATCTTGGTACAAAGAAGTTTCCTATAATAAACATTTCCAGAAAAAACGTTTTGGTAGGCTGTAGCAGTTGTTCAAGGGTATGATCAACGACCAGCGTGAACATGTTAGCAGACCAATTCTCTTGCTCCTATTTTAGACCAGTTTTCACGTGAGTTTCCGCCCAGAATTGTATAACCCTGCCAATGAAACTCTCCATCAAGGCCTTTCTCAGCACACACAGAAATCTGACGATTGAACAACCTTGATACAGGGCAATTCAACTATGTAATTTTTCAAGAACAATCCTCTCTAGGGCATATAGTCTCTGCATACACTCTTCAACAAGAGTGTAGTGAAGAGAAGAAAGAGAAGGAACTTAGAGGGAAATTAGAATCATATACAGAAAGAGTTTCAGGAAGTGAACTGCTAGTGATTAAATATCTACTGTGGATCCTTTTGGGCTCAGACTTGTTACTTCCTTTTGCATATATCGCATCCGTTCCGTTTCCTTTCTTCCCACTTAACTGTTTAGTTTTCTTACTCTCAAGTCTCTGCCCTTTAAATTAAAAACAGATTATGCTTAGCAGTTCCTTTAAAAAAATATACACTGCTGCATAATACTGTTTCTATGATCATCATCAGCATCTTGCTGAAGTTATAAAGATGAGCTTCTCTCTTGTGGTATGTGAGAATACACACTGCTATAATACATTATTGGATTTTACTCTAGTATCTGCAGCTAATTGAATATTTATGTATGATGTGCTGGCCACCAGGTTGTTTGTGACATTTTCCTTGCGGTGCAATTTACTCTATAGAAGCCTTGGGTTACTTATTGACTTAGAGTATACTGCACTACACCATCTCTAGCCAAGAAAAGCTTTTCTCATTATTCTACCTAATTTTATCCTATTCATTCCTTAATGTAGGCACTTTTATTCTTTTGATTATAAATCTCATGTACAGTAATGTATACTACAATATATTGTATTTCATGACTATTAAATTTTTTTATTTGTTATTGTATTTATTAAGTCAACTTATTTTTCCCAGGAAGGCCCTACATCCATCATCACATTATTCGTCCATCCCATCCAAGGTGATGCAAGGAGACTGGAACGGCCAATTTGACAGTGTACACTGTGCTGCTACTTCACGAGTGCCGTGATGTTGAAATCAAGCTTATCCTATTCATTCCTTAATGTAGGCACTTTTATTCTTTTGATTATAAATCTCATGTACAGTAATGTATACCACAATATATTGTATTTCATGACTATTAAAATTTTGTTTATTTGTTATTGTATTTATTAAGTCAATTTTTTTCCCAGGAAGGCCCTACATACATCATCACATAAGTCGTCCATCCCCTCCAAGGTGATGCAAGGAGACTGGAACGGCCAATTTGACAGTGTACACTGTGCTACTTCTTCACGAGTACCGTGATGTTGAAATCAAGCCTCTTGTCAACCAGCCTAGTTTTCTTCTTCTATGTTGGACCCAAAGCCCAGCTTTTCCTTCTTCAGTGTTGACGGAGCTGTACTTCTCACAGGAGTTGCACCTTTTATATCTGATTCCAGCATCATCTCTTGTTCCCATCTTATATCAGCATCGGCAGGATGTGTTATCAACGCTGTTATTCAAAATCAACAAACTTCCCTGGAACAACCCTAAATGGCCAGCTGCTTTCAAAGCTAGCATGTTCAGAATAGTATTCCTAGAAAAGACACAGTATTTACAAAATCATTTAGTCTTAACTAATAATGCGCATCAGAAAAGTGAAGGCACTGGTGGACGGCCCTTCACACCCGAAGAAGTGTCGGTATCAACATCACAGTTCAGCAGTGATGGGAGGATGAAAGCCTTCAGGTGACGAGTACCCTGATCGTGTGTTGCAGCCTGCAGAAGGTGATATGATGCAAAGAGGGAATTGCATATTGAGTTGTGGCAAGGGCAGTTGCAATAGGGTGCTAGAGAGATGACCAAATGGAATACTTTGCTTGGAAAAAGGCTCGCATCTCATGGATGAAGATTTTGGAAATTCTTGACCTACCAGAGAGAAGATCAGTAATCAAGAAATAGTGTAACGGAAGATCTTCGGGATGTGTAACCACACCATCATCTCCTGGGTATATTGTTTAGATTTGCACAAGTGGTTCAGATACCTTGACAGCCATGCCATCTTACAAACAATCATACCTTTGGTTAAGATTTTAACTTTGCATCATATTAGGAAATAAAGTAATGTGAAAAATTATTTAAATGTTCAGTTGTTCCGTAACTGGAATACAGTACAAACCTACGCTATTTATTTAGGGGTATTACTTTCTGCGAAGCTGAAATGACGAGCCATTAAAATTTAGCGAGGGTTAACTACCCACACCGCTAGTTAGCGGAGGTAGGGGGAAGTAGCTTGCTACCACTCCCACTCACACACCAGTGATTTAGCTCACTTTACTTTTGGCTTGGATGGAGACCAGTTGTATCCGCTCTTACTCCTCACCTATTCTGGAATGCCATTAATTTTTGTCTTTCAACCTACTTTTTCTTAAATATATATATATATATATATATATATATATATATATATATATATATATATATATATATATATATATATATTTATGAAAATATTCTTAATGTTTATGTATATATATATACTGTATGTATAGAAATATTGTAAGCTTCCTTTTCAGTGTTTGTGCCGTGCATGTGGTATGTATATAACAGGTTCTCAAGACACTTGAACAAGGCCGGGGAACCTTCCCTTCCGACCTTTACCCCCTTTTCCATCGGTCTTCCCATCGGCATATAACCTACCATTGACTTGGCCACTGCCACAGGGGAATCGTTATTGTTTGGACCCTCCTCGTTCAACTGTTGTCTTCACCTCTCCCTCATCCTTCGGGAAACATAGATTACTGAGCGAAGGGAGTGTGGCCTCTCGGAGATTGACTACGGTCTTTTTCTTCTCAAGGCCGTTCACGTTTCATGGGCCTCCGACAGTTTACTAACGGGGGAAGCACCTTTCCCGTTCGCGGGTTAGGTTGCGTTTCAGATTGTTTTTCTCAATTATTTAAGTGAAATTATAATTGTTTGTAATTTTAACTTTTCAACTTCTTCTCCGTGGGGAACACTTCCCTTCGGAGGATCAGTGGTTCTTCCTATTAGTGAATATTTTTAGCTGATTTAAATAATTGTAATTCTTGTTTTATTACAGTTACTCTCCGCTCTCCGCCTTCCGTCGATGTCGACCTGGGAAGGAAGTGCGCAATACTTATTTTATGTTTGTTCCCTCGGTGGTCCCTCTTCCCTTTGCGGACTTGGTGTTCTTCCTGAGGGAATTTTTTGTTACATAATTTATTTTATTTTTCCTCAGTTTCCGATGCAGTTTTCTTTGTTTGCCTAAGATTGCCGACGAAGCAGAGCCGTTCTGTTCATGCCTGGGGAATCTGCTGTCACTGCCGTCCCTCAGAGGACGTCATCATGGACGTCATCTCTTCTCTTAGAAGTACGCCCGTGGCAACACCTGATCAGCACTTCATCTTTGAGGAACTAACTCTGGCAGCTTCCTCAGGTAGCGCTCTTGTCAGATCATCATAGAGCGCTACCAGGATGTTCACCTCCAGGGGTTGGACAACTTTCCCTTCCGCGGGAGAGTATTCCTCCCCAGGTGTAAGGTTGTTTCTCCCTTCCGAGGGAGAACTTCCTACATCTTCATCACTTCATCGACTCCGACTGCTGTTGCTGTCTTCGCCTAGACTACGCTCCCCCCCCTTGCTGAGTTTCTCTTCCTTCGGGGGCAGAACATAATCTTAGGCAAGTCTCTCCTGCAAAGTGATCACCTCTCTCGTTCGTGAGAGGGGCCACTCATAGAGACTCCTCTTCGGAGGATTGCTACTGGGTGTCATGGGTGTCCTCTGCTGAACCTTCTCCTGACAACACTACTGTGGATGTTTGCCCTTCCAAAGGGCACATCCCTGTTCCTGATCGTCCTACCAGCTGACCTGCCGACCTACCAGCGCAACCTCGCGCTGCAGTTAGTCCTTGGACTTCGGTCCTGGAATCTTCTGTGGATTGTTCGCGATCCCCATCGGTGGATGTTCGCCTTCCAAAGGGCACCTCCCAGTTCCTGATCGTCCTACCAGCTGACCGGCCGACCTACCAGCGCAACCTCACCACAGAGAGCAACGTTTGCCAGCGCTCTCCTACACCTGCGCACCAGTGCTTTCCTCTGCACCCATGCTGTCATGCGCGCCAGTGCTCTCCTACTCACCCGCGCACTCGTGCGCGCCAGCATTCTCCTGCGCTCCATCACGCTCCCACACGCTTGCGCCATCGTTGTCCTACGCAGCAGCACTCTCCTGCATGCCAACGATCTCTGCGCACCAGTGTTCACCTGTGCGCCAGCGTTCGCCTGTGCGCCAGCTCTCTCCTGCGCAGAATGTTCGCGATCCCCATCGGTGGATGTTCGCCTTCCAAAGGGCACATCCCAGTTCCTGATCGGCCTTCCAGCTGACCGGCCGACCTACCAGCGCAACTTCGCCACAGACAGCAACGTTTGCTAGCGCTCTCCTGCACCTGCGCGCCAGTGCTCTCCTATGCACCCATGCTGTCATGCGCGCCAGTGCTCTCCTACTCACCCGCTCTCTCATGCGCGCCAGCATTCTCCTGCGCTCCATCACGCTACCACACGCTTGCGCCATCGTTGCCCTGCGCAGCAGCACTCTCCTGCATGCCAACGATCTCTGCGCACCAGCGTTCGCCTGTGCGCCAGCTCTCTCCTGCGCGCCAGCTCTCTCCTGCGCCTCGATGCTTCCGTGTGCGCCAGCATTTTTCCGCACATGCCAGCACGTCCGCGCGCGCCAGCAGTGTTCCCTGCGCGCACCAGCAGTCTTCCGCCCGCGCACCAGCAGTCTTCCGCGCGCGCACCAGCAGTCTTCCGCGCACCTACCAGCAGTCTTCCCTGCTCGCACGCGCCAGCTGTCTTCCGCGCGCGCACCAGCCGTCTTCCGCGCGCGCACCAGCCGTCTTCCGCGCGCGCACCAGCCGTCTTCCGCGCGCGCACCAGCAGTCTTCCGCGCGCGCACCAGCAGTCTTCCGCGCGCGCACCAGCAGTCTTCCGCGCGCGCACCAGCAGTCTTCCGCGCGCGCACCAGCAGTCTTCCGCGCGCGCACCAGCAGTCTTCCGCGCGCGCACCAGCAGTCTTCACCGCGCACGCGCCAGCAGCGTTTGCCTGTGCGCCAGGTCTCTCCTGCGTGCCATTGCTTCCGCGTGTGCTAGCAGTCATCCTCGTGTGCCAGCACTCTTCCTCGCGTGTGCCAGCAGTCTTCCGCGCGCGTGCGCCAGCACTCTTCCTCGCGCGCAGCTGCAGTCTTCCACGCGCGCGCCAGCCCTCTTACGCGCGCGCGCCAGTTCTCACCCTCAATTGCGTGCCCAGGTACCCGCCCTTGCGCCACCAATCACGCGCTTCTGCGCATTCTAGGGAGACTGCATAAAACCCTACATAGTGCCTCACTGCGCGCCAGCGCTCTCCTGCGCACCTGCACTCTCAGATCGAGCACTCTCCTGCTCACTTGCCTGTTCGCCAGCGCTTTTCTGCGCTCACAGACCCAGCTCTCTCCTTCACAGTTGCGGTCTCAAATCAAATGTGCCAGCGTTCACCTGCTCACCAGCGCTTGCCTGCTCTCCAGCGCTCTTCTGCGCACTCATCGAAAACTGCGCTTCAGCAGAAACTGAGCACCAGCTTCATCCTGTGTGCCATCGCTCCAGTACTCTCCTGCATACTTGCGCAGTAGGCAAAAAGAATAAAAACTTTTTGACAGGTCACCATTGCCCCATTCCTCTCCCCGCAAACGCATAACAGCATGGCCGCCGGGAAAAGAGGAAAGAGGCTTCACAGATGGGCTCAAGATCCCAAAGATTTAATCTTTCAAGGGGAATCAAAACGCTTCTACCATCAGTCGAGACTCCTCACAGGGAATCCGTGGTCCCTGTCTCCTCTGGAGTTTTTATTTTCTTGACAGTACCACAGTCAGCAAACAAGAAAGCATCAACCGACTGATCGCTAGATCACTTTTTGCTGATTGCTAGCTCGCTGATCACCAGATCGCCAATTGCTAGCTCATCCCTCTCTGATCATTGACCTCTAGTCTCTCCAATTACTAGCGATCTCCGATTGCTAGCGTGCTGATCACCGATTGCTAGTCAATAACCAGTCATCAGCTTGCTGATCACTAGATCGCCGATGGGCAGCTCATCTTTCTTCAATCATCGACCTCGGCTCGCTGATTTCTGACCAACCAATCGTCAGCTTGCTGATCTCTAGCTCACCGATCACCGGTCCACGATTGATCGCTGATCATCAATGGTTCACCATCACCAACTGACTATTATTAAACCATTCTGCTGTCTCTCAGGGCTCTCAAAGCAGATTACCAACTCATTTATTGCCAATCTACCTTGGCTGACTGACCAGACAGCCTTCATCTGGCTGTCAGTTACCATCTTCGGCTCACAGACCGCTGATTCACCGATCATCAACAATTCGCAAGCAGGTCATGACTCTGACTTACTAGTCAACCTCTGCCTGTGGTTCCCTAGATCAGAAGTTATACAACAAACTTCTCGCTACTGGCTGTTCGCCATCACACCAATCCACTAAGTGATCGGCAACCGATCGACAACCCTCATCAGCGGCTTGTCGACAGGTGACTACTTGCGAGCACTCTCCAACTGCACAGTAACCACGATACCCAGCCGTTAACCATTGATTAACATTCGCCAGACTGATGCTGCTCTAAGGAATAGCATCAATCCCATCAGGGCGCATGGTAGGGTTAAGCGTTACCTGCCTTCTATCAGTTAAAGGAGTTCTCTCCCATGGAAGAATCCTTACGTAGGGTATCGTGTCCGATCCTTTACCCCACGAATCAAGACCTCTTGCGTCAACAATCTCCCATGCGAAAGGATCCACAAGGAGCTGTCCCTTTGGGTCGATGTCCACACCATGTTGGAGTTATGACAAGAGCTAAGACCTCAGGTCTTCATTTGCATGCTGGACCTAAAGAACGCATACTTCAAGGCCCAAACCATCCATCTAGTAAGGATTGAAGATTCAGTCTAGACAAACAAGATACACCAGTTCATGGCACTGTGCTTCGGTATTTCCAGTACACCCATCCTAGTCTCACAGGATCGGCTTCTGTCTCCTCCGTTTCGGGACGACTGACTGCTCTTAGCAGACTTGGTGGCAACTTTGCATTAGCACCGGAACTTCTGAAGTCTCTTTTTACCAAGATCCAATGATCAAGGTAAACCTGTGGAAGTCTTCCCTACTTCCCTCTCAGAAGACTGGTGTATCTGGGAATGATTCTAGACACCAACCTCCACAAAACTTTCTCAAAATGAGAAGAATTCCCAGCCCATAGTGACTTGAGTCCGATTGGAATCAGGCCCTTGATCCCCCAGACATTCTGACCCCCATGGGACCAGAAGTTTGGACGAACCTCAAGGGATGGGTGTCAGTCGAGAATCTACGGAGTGGTATAACCTTCTCATCCTTCCCCACCCCTCGGACTTGTTGCTGTGCTTAGAACACATCAGAAGAAGAGTGGAGGGACCATAGTGCTGCACCACACGACCTCAGCCCTCTGGACAGAGTCTGAAAGTACCTTCACTTAAATCTCTTCAGAGATGAAGGCCAACTTTCCGGTCCTTCAGCAGCTTCATCAGTTCCTAACGGGCCACTCAGTGATGTGATGGGCGACAACACGACACACCACACAGAGGCTCACATCAACAAGCAAGAAGGAACTTGCTCGCAGCCTCTTCCCATCTAGCCGTATAAATACTAAGATGGGCCAAAGTCCATTCGGTACTACTATCAGCCCGCTTCATTCCAGACTAGAGGAATGTGTTCGTCGACAATCTGTGCACAGCATCTCAGATAAGGTATACCGAATGGTCTTTGGCTCACCTTATAGACAGTAAAGTCCCGACTTTACGGGGTTCTCCAACTAGGGATCTGTTCACAAAGCCCCTGAACCTCAGGCTTCCGCTGCTCCCCAGTCCCAGAGCCCAACAACGGTGGGTACAACCATGACGTTTACGTCTCTTCCCTATTTTGTCTGGAGAAGGATAGTCAAGAAGGCTAGAACATCGGTCAGCCTCTCAAGGGCTCTCATAGCTCCGCTATGGCATTAAGCAGAACGGTTTTCAAACTTTCTGCAGCTCCTGATAGTCTCTCCAAGAGAACCCTCTCCACATCACAGACAACTACACTTCGACATCTACCACAAGCTATAGCTTTGCTATGATTGTACACCTGGAGACTACCCAGTACCTCCTCTCTCACAGAGGCTTTTCGTAATAAGTTGCAAAGAGGTTGTCTAGAGATCTGAGGAATTCCTCAGCATAAGTCTACCAGGCAGTATAAGGTCTTCTGTAGTTGGTGTCATGGGAAAGCGTCTCTCTCCACTTGATACCTCTATTCCAGCAATATCGGAATCCTTGAGTATATGCAGTTTCAACAGGTAAAGACGATCACTCAACCTTGAGTCTCGCCTTCAAACTGAAAGGAAGGGACATCCTCTCATCGCTAGATCTTTCCTAACTCATACGGACTTATAACTTGCCTTTTCCGAGTCGGAATTGAGACCTTCCTCACGGAACATGGTTCAAGTTCTCCGGTCTCAAAGGAGACTTCCTTATGTTCCACTTCACCAGGCAACAAATGTTCACCTGGCTTAGAAGACAGTGTTCCTACACACTTTGACAGCAGCCATACGCATCAAGGAACTTCATGGTCTCTCTTTCAACATCGCCCTTTAATAAGAAGGGTGAAAGGCAACGTTCAGTTTTGTCCCCGAATATGTTGCCAGACAGTCTCCAGAGGTGACGGATCCTACACAAGTCTCCACTCGATAACTGACGATCCAGATCATCTGTTACTGTACCCTGGTTAAGGTATGAGGCTCAATTTTTTTTTTCCCTAACCCTATCGTGAGAGCTCTCATCCTATTTCCTATACCTAAACCAGCTGGTATACAATATCCCTCTTCCCACAGGTTGGGTTCTTTTCCTACATTCATAGGTGGTGAAGAGGTTCCTAAGATGTTCTAAACCTAATCCCTTACTACTAGCCTTAATACTAATTTTTGGAGAAGTAGCATACACACTGCTGGAAAACGTAACTTGCTACCACCTCCAACCGGCGACCATCTCCACCCAACGGAGGGTATGTTTTTTGTCGTCATCTGGAGGAACGTCTGGTCTCATCTTCAACTTCTAGCATAAGTTTATGGTACCCCTGGACAGCACCCCACACCAATTTTCAGTTATTGCCTTGATTTGAGGTACTGCCGTCATAATATCTTGTATGGCATTCTTCATACAGTCTGTGTTATACTTCTGGATTTTCAGTTCCTCAAAGTAGTCTAAGGGTTCCACATTTGCATCGGCGTTGATTTGGCAATCGACTACCATTGCCGTAGAGTCTTTCCAGACTACAAGGTCTGGTTTACGAAGCCCGGATGTCGTGGTGATGTGAGGTTCATCAATTGTCAAGAAGCCTGCTTCCTTCGCCTTCTTGTCTACGTAGCATTTGATGTTGTCATGCCATCTAATTCTCCAAGGCTGGACTGCTGGGCACACCTGAAGAATGTGGTGCAGGGTACCGGGGCCATTACAGCCTAGATCACATCTACTGCTTTCTCTGCCTCTTGAGCTTCGGGCTGGTGTTGTTAAAATCCCAAGTTTCAGCTTCAAGGCATTACAGAAAGTGCCCCCCCCCCCCATCAGTCATGTCCCAGATTCCAACCGTCTTGGCTGAAGACCAAAGGGCACCTCCTTTAGCCCGCAACCATCTACTGTCTGGTACAGCCGTCGGTGCTGGCGGGAGGCGGATGTTCTTGCCGTTTCTCAGCAGCTAATCTCGCCACCAACGAATCTGGAGATCTGGCCAACCTGCCATAGCATTCGTGCAGGGCATTTGGGATGCCTTCAGCGAAGTTGAATATGCTGAGACCTCCTGCTACTGTCCCTGCATAAAATGCTCCTAGAGGAGTGTCTCTTGGTAAGTGAAGACATCTCCTCAAAAACTTCCTCACCTGATTGGCTATGCCAGTCAGGTGGTATTTTTTCAGGTCACCGTGCACGGCCACATGCTTGAGCCGGGATATCAACACATTCTTTAAGGCCCAGAATTTTTTGCTGGGTGTTTCATGGGTGCTGATTGTAAGTTCCCAAGCTCATTCTTTGCCTTGCCAATCAATTTCGCCCCATTTATGTTAGCCACAAGTCCGACTTCGACCCCAAGGTATTTGTAAAACCCGTCAGGACTTGTGGCTGGGATGATGTTGCCTCCGTACTTAAAGGGCCGGGTATCCATGTACCAGGTCTTCCTGCGCCTATCACTGATGATACCTGCTGTGGCACACTTCCTCCGGCTGGGCTCTAGACCCAGCTTTCCAGCTTCATCTAATAGATTCTTTACTGCAGATGTGAGTCCAGCCCTTGTGGATGCCACAACAACAATATCATCGGCGAAGGCCAGGTACTTGGTTCACCCCTCGTAGTGTTTCCCCTACACCCTCAGGGAGTTTCTGGAGCGCGTAGTCTAGGGCTAGATTAAAAAGCAGGGAAGACAATGGGTCTCCCTGCATAACCCCTCTAGTTATGTTCTCATTGACTCCAGCTACCTCTGTGCTGATGCTTGTGTAGAAGTTAGCGAGATAGCTGGTCGATTCATTATCAAGGCCCGACGCTCTTAAGGTGTTCAGGAGCGCCGGGTGGTCAATAGAGTCAGAAGCCGTCTTGAAGTCAATAAAAGTGATGTAGAGGCTCCTTGGCTCCTCCTTGGCCTCCTTGAGAAGTTCCTTGAGTATCAATAGATTACTGCTGACCCCCTCCTCGGCTTTGAAGCCCTTCAGTCTAGTCGAGGAGGGAATGCGCTCCGCCAAACGCTTGGTATGGTTCTTATGCAGTCCTTTTGTCACTACTGTACCGATGTGATGGTAATAGGCCTGAAGTCCCCGGCCTCTTGAGGGACGTTGTCTTGGGCAGGAGGGTGGTTCTTCCTTTGGTCCATTCATGTGTGGCTATTTTGGAACTTAGTATTTTGTTGTTAGGTTCCACAATCTTCTCATTCATCGCTGCCTTGAAGTCGGCCGTTCTTACGCAGTCTGGGCCCGGCGACGTTTTGGTACTCGTGTTCCGTTTGCACCATGGTATGTCTTTGAAAGACACGGGCTCCATAATGGTGCGCTGCCGTGTGGGTTCATCGTAAGTTATGTTGCTGGGCGGACTAGGTCTCCCAAAGAGAGATAGCCAGAAGTCAGCCATGCCAGGCGGCAGGCACGAGTTGGCCAGTGGGTCTTTGCCGAGGATGGCGTTCTGGGCAACTCGGCCACATTCTTGGTCCAGCCACATTGAGTTGTCGCACACTCTCTCCTCCTGATTCGCCTGGGCAGTGCCCGTTGCAGATGTTGCTGCTCACTCGTCCTAAATGGTCTTAAAGGTCTTCTTCCAAATAACTTCTTTGTAAGCGTTGATCTCTTTGGGTGTTAGAACTTCTTCGGGTGTCTCCTCTCCACTCGTGCCTGATGATGATGTTGATCTCCCGTTCTCGTCCGGACTAGACGGGGGAGACCCTCCACGGTCAGTGATTAAGAGATCCAAAGTTCTCGCCACGGAGTCATAATACTCATTCATTCCGTCCTCGGCATTTAGTGTGTCTTCAACTGCTCCAAGGGGGGCGCCGGGTTCCGCTGGGTCGATCGTCGTTGGGTTTTGCTGGGTCGATCGTCGTTGGGTTTTGCTGGGTTGATCATCGTTGGGTTCCGCTGGGTTGATCGTCGATGGGTTCCACTGGGTTGATTGTTGTTCTCGGCTGGCGTGGTATGTCATCGTTGGGTAGTCGTCTTTGGGGCGTTGTCCTCCTTCTCGTAGATATGTCTGCTCCTCCTTCCGTTGACTCCTGTGGTTCCACGGCGCTGGCAGAGGATGGTCCCCTTCGTCGTAGTCGTCTGTTGGCTGCATCCGTTGTAGTCGGTCCTCCATTCTGTCACGCGTTGTTCTGGGGTGTTGACTCGCAGGTGGAGGAAGTGCACTGTTCTTCTCATTCTTATATGCACTAGACGCGGCCTTCTCCTTGTATCTCGCAGTCTTCCTCCTGGACTGCTTGCTCTCCAAGGTCTTCCAATGTAAGACTGCAGCTTTTATGCTTTTGTTAATGTGGGGGTCATCCTTATTTGCAAGCTTGAATCTAATCATTGCATCTTCCTCGTCAGAGGTCCACCCCGGTTTCCCCCCACATGGGCTGCCGGGTTGATTCTAACAGGTTTGGGTTCGTTGAATTCGGAATCTCCTTCGTACTCCTTCTTCTCCTTGTTCAGGGCCTCCCTCAGGATTTCCTGGTATGCCCTTGATTTCCTTTTGCCACTTATCCTGTCTGTTGTTCTATCATTAAAAACGCGCTCCTTTATCAGTTGGTTTATAAATGGGTGGCCCACATTCTTAGCTTCAAATGTGGTGATCATTGTTACTTCCTCGAGGGACCAGGGCTTATTCCTTTGATCGTCGATTCTCTGGATGTTTCCCTCGTGGAACTCGCGGGCATGAGTTTTCCGCTCATGAAGTCATCTACCGACGTAGGACTTGAATACTCTTCTGCAAAACGGGCACATGGAGTTCCTCTCAGCACCGTTGGCCACGGCCTGGGCTTCGTTGTTCGGCCCACTAGCTAGGCTTGGGCTAGACCCGGCGACAGAGGCACTGTTTTTTTGAGTGCCCCCATTGGCGGAGGGTTGACCTACGTGCCGGTTTACCCCTGCTCCACGGGTTGAGCGGCCCACAGCCTCTCCCCTGGGATCGGCTGGGTGAGTTGGGTCCACAGATTGTCCCTTAAGACCCATACTTAGGGACACGTGGATGGTCCGCTAGCAATATCAATTGCTCTCGCCTTTCTCCATCTCAGGTGACCTTTGAGATGGAGCTGGTGATTTAGCAATGGGGACTTCAGGTTTGTAATAGATCCCCCTCCCCGACTCTCGGTTGCAACTCTGTTACCCTAACCAAAGGACTGGAGAAGCGGAACCACACCAGCTAATAAGGAGTGAGGAACTGGAAGCTCTCGAAAAATAGGCGGTTTAAAGCCTAACTCGATCACTTATAGACTCCAATTACCTCACCCTTAAGAGAACGGCGACAGCCCACCCAGGTCCCTTCTCTTGTCATCAGCACTGGGAGAGACTAAAGGAGGATCACCAAAACATCATCTCTGTTGGATTCACAGAGTCACCAATTATGCCCTGAATCCAGATCCTCACCCAACATGATGACTCACAATGCCAGGGGCATAGCTATACCCCTGGCCCTTCTAAGCAGATTACTCTGTGACGCAGGTTTTACAAGAAAGGATGTGAATGCTCCAGGTGACTTTCACAACCTTTCTCCTGCAAGACATGACCCACAGGAAATCTATACAATCTCTATCGGTCCTGTTGTGGCTGCGCAACAGCTGGTTGTATACCTCAAGCTCCTTATTGGACAAGTAGCAGAAGGTTGAGGGCACTGTTACCCGGTTTTAGTCTGCGTGAATGAAAAGATTTGACTGGCTTTTCTTTTCTTCATCCTCCCCTCTCCTGGGGAAAGCAGCATCCTGGGTTCTCTTCATAAGCTGACTTCAAACCACTGCAGGTAAACCATGCTCCCTTGTGTACCTAGTATTAAGCTAATACTGCTGCGCCCCCATTCCCTGGCGAGGTGGTATAGGGAAAGTCTTGTTTACAACAGTTTTTCCTATAAAAAGACTCAGAATAACTTTACATATCTCAACACACAGCCTGTGTAGGCCGCGGACCTTGCGTAGCAAGGTTTTAGCGAGGAGCAGGGACTCCTTATTTTGAGTACTAACATACTCAGATATGGAGCCCCCGGGTAAAGCCAAAAGCCAGACTGGCAGAGACGTCCACCCTTCCTAGTGGGTGAGTCACCCCTAATGAATAGCGTGGTTTGTATTCCAGTTACAGAACAAATGACAAATTTGTAGATAATTTGTATTTTTCCTAATAATACAAACCTTAGCTATTTATACAAACTTGCCCGCCAGCCCTATCCCCTTTGAAGTCCTGCTTCCAAGCAAAGTGAGCTAAATCATTGGTGTGTGAGTGGGAGTGGTAGCAAGCTAAGCCCCCCCCCCCCCATCCCCTGCCAACTAGCGGTGTGGGTAGTTAACCCTCGCTAAATTTTAATGGTTTCGCAGAAAGTACCACCCCTAATAAATAGCTAAGGTTTGTATTATTAGGAAAAATACAAATTATCTACAAATTTGTCATATTAAATTAAATGAGTAAGGACTACTTCCTTAGGAATTTGCTGCTCATGTTTTTAATGTCAGTT
Organism: Palaemon carinicauda; assembly: GCF_036898095.1. NCBI lineage: Eukaryota > Metazoa > Arthropoda > Malacostraca > Decapoda > Palaemonidae > Palaemon > Palaemon carinicauda. Next base: position 109,120,328 of record NC_090744.1, on the reverse strand, counting down.
TCCTCTGAACCTCTTAACATACTTTAAGAAACAATCATTTTTAGAATTGTGTAATACTGTAAACAAGTTATCAAATGTGCTACGTTAGAAAAATTATATTAATTATCATTTTAGTAATTAATGCCAATTCATTCTGCGCTATATGTAAAAATGCATTAATTGTATGTGAATATAACCTCTTAACTAATTACTTTTAACTCTTTGCATACCATTTCATCTTTGTCTATCTATAGTTCAATACCACTTCATCTCTATGTTCTTAACAGGTATGGGCAGATATGCTTAAGATGCTAGCTACAGAAAAAAAAAAAAAGCTCGATCTTTAATTAGCCACAGGTTTGTCAGTGCTGTTTAGTCACCTTTTCTTGGGGGTAGGGGTGGGTGGAGAATAGCTTATCATGTTCTAGCTATCAGCACGTGTATAAATATTGATATAAATATACCTAGGGAGGTAAAAATGATGATAATTAATGAAGTTGGCTTATAGGTTTCAAAATAACGGTTCTAATTCCTTCTCTCTTGTAATAATGACAGTTATTCTGCTTCACTAGATTTCAAATAAAGCCCCAGTAGTAGAATTATTTTCTATATATTTCAGTTAAACAAAAGGAGAACCAAGTATGCCCTGTAAAGATTGTGATTTTTCGTTTATTGAATATGTTTACATATTGGGCAAGCAGCTAATTCACTTCTTATAAGTAGAGTAATTTTAATATTTGTGAAGGGAACCAGTGTACTTAGGGTCTTGAATAGCTAGCATTGATAAGGATTAGAAGGCTAATTCTCTCTCTCTCTCTCTCTCTCTCTCTCTCTCTCTCTCTCTCTCTCTCTCTCTCTCTCTCTCTCTCTCTCTCTCTCTCTCTCTCACACACACACATAATATATATATATATATATATATATATATATATATATATATATATATATATATATATATATATATATATATATATATATATATAATATATATATATACAGTATATATATCTATAATATATATATACATATATATATACAGTATATATATCTATATATATAATACATATAAATATATATATATATATATATATATATATATATATATATATATATATATATATTATGTATATATATATATATATATATATATATATATATATATATATATATATATATATATATATATATTGTAGGCTTAGTCTCAAACTTTCATATCGAATGTGTTTTAGTAATGTTCAATTAATCATTTGCCAAAATAATTTAATTATTCTGGTCACATGTAACATTCCAAATACTTTTTTGCATAAGCAGATCCTATTTATTTATCTTTTTCAATCCAGTAAATAGGCATTTATGTCTTAAAAAATTAAATGACAAAATTGCTACTAAAAGGATAAAATCTCAAGTCGTCTGGTTTTAAGCATTGCATATTTCTTAAACAAAAGATGCAATTAACAGTTTTTGTAATCTTGTCTAGAATATAGCCTGTATAGCTAATAAGAGTTGTAGTTTGGAACATTTTACAAATTTAATTTTTATTAAAAGGTTTTATGGAAGGAGTAGGAATTAAATGTGTTCTAGGGAAGCATTATTTTTTCCATGATAGTCTCGAGAAAAGCATTTAGGGAATATCTCTTATGAAGTGGATGTTCTAAAGCCCTGTCCACATGATCGAGCATGCCCGACGGGCAAACAGTAACACCAGACCACAATAGTTAGTAAGAACAAGGGTTAATGACGTCAGACACGGGAAAACCACAGACAGGGATCTGGCATCATACAGTGTTGCCAGATCCCTGCCTTTAGTTTTCCCGCTTCTGACGTCGTCATCCCTCATTTTCACTAACTATTGTGGCCTGGTATCACTGTTTGCCCGTCGGGCATGCTCGATCGTGTGGACAGGGCTTAAGAGTGGTTTGTATGTAAAACATTAAGATTATTCCTGAAAGGCTCAAAGGAGTAGTTATACCTAAGGAAGGGGTCAAGATTAATATTTTGTAAAGAGAATGCTCAGACATCTGGTTCTTGATAAGCAAACTAAACTTACTGGGATAAAGGAAGGGAGGAATTGCCCCTAAGGCACTGCTTCGGAATAGAATAATCATCAGGTCGTAATCAGTATTTAGAAGAATAGGAATAATTTTTTATAGGGAAGCTCAAAGAAAAACAATTATGGGTTTCTTGAAACAATTTGATGAATAACTTAGCATTTTTGGGTGAGTATCTTGAAATACTTTTAGAATAATGGCATACAGATGTAGAGGGCAATGATGTGGTAGAAAATTCAAATTGGAATAGAAAAGTAGATTGTATCTTTAATTGGAGTAGAAAGGTAGATTGTATCTTTAATTGGAGTAGAAAGGAAGATTGTATCTTTTAAACATTAAAAGTAGTTTTATAGGTAGAATCGCTTTGCGAATCTAAAAATAAATTTATATAAATAAGATGGGAATTGAAAATGGTAATCGAGCACTTATCAAATGCTTAAAACCAGTTGCTTTTTATATACAATAAAATACCATGTTTTGTCATTTATGATTTTATTAGATACAAATATTAATCATTAAAATCTAATTGAGATTTGAGATGCTTGTAAAACAAATAACTGTGCATTGGTTAATGAATATCTAAAAAAAAATGTAAATAGCCTGTACTCAATAATGCCATTTGCATAAGAAAATGGGTATGGACGAAAATACTTGAAGGTACAAGAGCCTGAATCTTGAATGATGATTTATAACAAAAAAGTGACTATACCACTGCTAATATTGTAACTACATATATTGAATAACTAAAGGTAGATGGCCCGTGTGTGTAAGGCATTTTGACGTCAGTAATATGGGCATTACTGACTACTTGAGTCATATCCTATGTTCATTACAGTAAGAGCTGGGAGAGGTTCAGTCATGATATTGAGTACAAGATATTTGAAGTTTTTCTTATAGTCAAGCTCTATCATATTAGACTGGTAGGCCTATTACCTAACTATTTCAGTTTTGAAAATGAGCAAAATCTCTGGCTTCACCATTTTGTTATGGGAGATATTAAGAAGTATTCTCCATTAATAAACCATAACATTGCTCAAGTTAAGAAATCTCATTCCCGTTAGGGATGAAGTTGATTCTAATTAGCTAATCAAATGTCTTTTCTCAATATAATGATGAATGAACCTTCAACACCTCTGAGTATAACGAACCAAGACTTGACCAAAGTAGTAAGTAATGTCCATATATTTTGCGTCAAAATGCTGGGCCTATCTACCTCTACTTATTCTGTATATGTGATTATACTATTAGCAGTGGTATTAAACTTTTTTTGCCATAAATTATCATTCAAGACTCAAGCTCTTCTATTTTCAAGAATTATCGTACATATCAATTTTTCTTATGCAATTGGCATTATCGAGTACCTCTTATTACTTAAAACAAACTATTTCAAATTATTTTAAACTATTTTTTTTATTTGCATTTATGCTGTATATATGTCACGATTGTAAATTTTTAGGAATTCCGAAATAAAGTGCATACAAAAGGTTTAACAGTTTTTAATTAAGTTTCCCTGGTACTTAAAAAAGAAAACCTGAAGTGGATAGAAAATTAAAAAGAAAACGGAAAAACTTGGAGTTATCTCCTTGTATGAAACCTCATATGACAGAGTGTTCTCCCTAAACGGCCCCCTGCCCCTTCTAGCACCAGCAAAGGCCTTATTTCCCACGAAGAAAAGGGCCAAAGAAGCTCATGAAATAGTCCTTTCTCTTAACTAGTCACTTGTCCGCTTGGGCTGTTATTGATCCCCCATATACGGAGTTTGTTCACCCCCAACTGAAGAATGGGAGCAGTAGCACCAGTGTTTTATGAATATAAAGTACTAAGTCAAGATGGCTGAACTGTATATTGGTATTACATTTTGGAATTAAAGTCAACTTTTTAATCCGGCTGTCTATCAAGTAGGTTTTTCCCGACTTAAATCATGATAATAACGCCCTTGTTATTTACTTAAATATTCCTATAAAGCCTCTCATTCAATTCTGAATATATTGAATTGAAATTTAGATATAAAATTTTCCTAAATATGTACTTAAAACTTCCAAATAATACTATGGCTGAAGAAAAATACAGAAATTCGTTAATGTTTTATTGCAGAAGATTGAATGCCAAACACAAGACAGGTTTCAGTGTAATCAATTTAGTTTTATAACTGAAATAAAAACTAAATTCAATGACATTTATATCAAATTCATAAAAACTAAATTCAATGACATTTATATCAAATTCATGAAAACCCATTTTCTGAAATCTTTAAACGCCATATATTCAAAGAAAACCTAACGTTTGTCATGCATTAAGCACACTATTCGACCAAGACAGACTCTAGGTGAGTCATCCTTCATCCAATTTGTTACACTGAATGACAAATACCCGTTTTCTTTGTTTATCCACCAGTGCCCGTTTTCTTTTGTTGGACACTAGTTGAGTTTAAAGCTCAGTATTTGTGGTTACATATATCATGACTGTGTGAGTAGTGCTTTCTCTAATAGCAAGATAAAATTATTAATAAAAAAAAGGAAAAGGAAAGCCCACCAAGGCCATCCCCTGTCCCACCTAGTAACTCGAAACTTAAAGCAAAGTTTTCTTTTGAGACAGCAATGTTACTAGGCCCTTGAATGCTTTCCTTTTCCTTTTTTTTTTCTTTATTATTAATAATTTTACAAGCGATGATAACAGGATTGTAATCTAAAGACTTCATGAATAGTTTAAAACTCTCCTGAAGTTAAATGGTAACACATTTATATCATCAATTACATTACTGTAAGCAGAGTCCTGCTACGTAAATTCTCTCATGAAACATGAAGTTAAACTGTTTGACAAATATATTTCTGGAATAGAAATCCAAAATAAGCAACATAGTAATTTTCAGGCCTTATTGAGCAATTTCCGAACGATCCATTACCGCAGACACCTGAAGCTCTCTGAAAAGCAGACAAGAATCACAAATGCCAAGTTGCCTCCCTGTCTCGTCCCTTTTAATGCACATAATTGAGTCGGGTAAAAGAGAAGAGCCGTGTAAGACTACTGCCCTGACCATCCTTGCTACTCCTCCCAGCAGACAGTCAGATCGGACCGAAGTACGCATTCATCTTACACGTGGACACCTGAATCACTTTAGCTGTGTAATAAAGTTCTCGAATGCAAACCCTTGGAAAGAAAGTTTAACCTGATGCCCCTTATAAAGCTAACGACACAATTTTAAACAAAAGAAAATAGATTTATACGGTATAGCCATGACTGAAAAAAGATAACCTTATGAAAAACGACTTTCTTTTACATAGGCCTACAGATAGATAGTAGCATG
>NC_090744.1:109032497-109109997 GCF_036898095.1 Palaemon carinicauda | reverse complement strand
TTTTCACAAACTTAAAAAATGTGAGGCCTTTGAGCAAGCTATTAAGGGCACAACAAAGGCATAATTTTTCATGACTTTAGCTGTCAGGATAAGCCCTACTCTGACAAGACAGCTGGATAAGTAAGCGAACTAAAATCAAACATGTTTACCAATACAGGCTGTCGACCTTTGACATGTACAACACATTAAAGTAAACACATTGAGCTACAACTCTCAAGACACCAGTAAGAGGATGAACAACCTCTGTACATGGGGAATAACATAACAGTCTAAAAGAACAAGTGATTACTCTAGTTAAGATCAGGATCTACTTCATGGACCCTTTAGCCCTTTTTATGGCGAGGAATAAATTGGCAAATGCTGACACTCAAAGAGGAAGGGGGCAGTGGGAGACTCATCAGCCATATGAGGTGAGAGTATTTGATTTTTTTATAACATTTCCATTTTTGGGGTTAAGGAAGGATCAAGGATGGGGAGTGGGAGCTCTGAAATTGGAGGGGAGCATCAAGGTACAATAAAATAGAACTTCTTCACAATTTAACCTTATTGGAAAATGTCTAAAAAATCTTCCATTACTTTTAACAATTAGCATGTTAATATTCAAGGTATATTTGTGTAGCCCACAAGAGAGAGAGAGAGAGAGAGAGAGAGAGAGAGAGAGAGAGAGAGAGAGAGAGAGACAGAGAGAGAGAGAGAGAGAGAGAGAGAGAGAGAGAGAGAGAGAGAGAGAGAGAGAGAGAGAGAGAGAGAGAGAGATTACTTGATTACACAAAGTACTTGGAAATTATAGGAGTTTCCTTAGATTGGAGTGACCATTAAAATACACTAGGTTTATATATAATCAATTCTATGCATAATGACAAATCTACTTTTATCTTCGCAACCATGTGACTGCAAACTCTTCTCCCCCCCTTTAGCTAAACGGAAAAACTTTACATTAAAGTTTTACTAACCAAGGACATTAAAATTTTCATCTAACTATGTAACTCATTCCATAAGTTTTCCAGTTATTAAAGACGATGCAAAAAGAGAGTTAAAGTAGAAGGATATAAAGCAAGTCCAAGTAGGGTCAGAAAAAGCATGCAAATGCAGGTAGGGTCAGAAGAAAAAGTACAAGTGCAAGTAGGGTCAGAAAGAGCATGTAAGTGCAGGAAGGGTCGGAAGGAGCATGTAAGTGCATGTAGGATCAGAAAGAAAAGTACAAGTGAAGGTAGGGTCAGAAAGAGCATGTAAGTGCAGGAAGGGTCGGAAGGAGCATGCAAGTGCATGTAGGGTCGAAAGAAAAGTACAAGTGCAGGTAGGGTTAGAAAGAGCATTTAAGTGCAGGAAGGGTCAGAAGGAGCATGTAAGTGTATGTAGGGTCAGAAGGAAAAGTACAAGTGAAGGTAGGGTCAGAAAGAGCATGCAAGTGCAGGAAGGGTCGGAAGGAGCATGCAAGTGCATGTAGGGTCAGAAAGAAAAGTACAAGTGCAGGTAGGGTCAGAAAGAGCATGTAAGTGCAGGAAGGGTCAGAAGGAGCATGCAAGAGCATGTAGGGTCAGAAGGAAAAGTACAAGTGCAGGTAGGGTCAGAAAGAGCATGCAAGTGCAGGAAGGGTCGGAAGGAGCATGCAAGTGCATGTAGGGTCAGAAAGAAAAGTACAAGTGCAGGTAGGGTCAGAAAGAGCATGCAAGTGCAGGAAGGGTCGGAAGGAGCATGCAAGTGCATGTAGGGTCAGAAAGAAAAGTACAAGTGCATGTAGGGTCAGAAAGAAAAGTACAAGTGCATGTAGGGTCAGAAAGAAAAGTACAAGTGCAGGTAGGGTCAGAAAGATTATGCAAGTGCAGGAAGGGTCGGAAGGAGCATGCAAGTGCATGTAGGGTCAGAAAGAAAAGTACAAGTGCAGATAGTCACAAGGAACGTAACAGTGCAGATAAAATCAGAAGGAATGTGCAAGTGAAGATAGGGTCAGAGGGAACGTGCCAACGCAGTTAGGGTTCGAAGAAGCATGCAAGTGTAGATAGGGTCAGAAGGAATGTGCAATTATAGGAGGAACATGTTAGTGCAGTTATGGTCAGAAGGAATGTACAAGTGCAGTTACGGTCAGAAGGAATGTACAAGTGCAGGTAGGGTCAGAAGGAATGTGCAAGTGCAGGTAGGGTCAGAAGGAGCGTAAAAATGCAGGTAGTGTTGGAAAGAACGTGCAAGTGCAGGTAGGGTCAGAACAAATATTGTAAAGACCACAGGTAGTACAGTGATGGGACTACGCCCTTACGGGGGTGATATATTTGATTTCATATCTACTGTAGTCTTTCAATAACTTAAATCCTATGACCTTTAGTCTCCCCAAACGATGTTACATAATCCTGTTGTTCAATGGACCTTCACTGATCCTATATTTCATTACTTTCTTTACTATTCAATCTATTAAGTTCATTACGTTACACTCATTGATTTACTTAATTTCCCGCAAAAGAAACGTAGAGAGAGAGAGAGAGAGAGAGGAGAGAGAGAGAGAGAGAGAGAGAGAGAGAGAGAGAGAGAGAGAGAGACGGGGGTGGCAATTGTTGCAAAGCAATACAAAAGGTCAAATGGAGGATGGGTACTGGGACAAAATTTGACTAATTTTCAAGAATTATTCGCAAGTTATAAGACAAAAGATGCCATACTATTCTTTAACTAGAACATAAAAATAGAAAGAAGTACTCTAGTTTGTTTTCATTCTTAATAGTAAATGGGGAATACATTATTTTTTAATAAAAATAAAGCAAACGTTAATCATTGTGCATGATCTCAATTAGCAATATACAAGAATTTACAAAGTACTGTACATTTAATAGTTTATTATTTAATAAACAAAAGGGGATGTAGCAAATTTCTCGCCAGTTTTATGATCGTTTCGTAGATAGCATAAGAAGAAAGACTTAAGGTGCTACATGTGAGCAACATACCTTGAATTACATCGATAGAGAAGTTCTCTTTAAAATACACAGAAAAATGTAAAATTATTAGAAATATGTATAAATCTTAAATCCACAAATGACAAAGATTTTGATGATTAGATCATAATTCACAGAGGAAGGCCACCTAACTCTGAAGCCTGAGTTTTCAAAAATTAAACTCTTGAAAACAAGAGCGATTGAAAAAATGAAACTAGGAATTACTTGGAAAGAAACAAGGAAACAATGAGTAACATGAAATAATCAATCCAATGAGTGCACAAAATAGCTCCTTAGACCAAGATGTGTAGCGGATAATTCCATACACAAAGGATGCTCAGGAAAATTGCATAAGTAATATAGTGCTTCAAATAACGAGTTGCCAAGACAACCCCATAGAAATGTTCTAAATAATACTAAAGACTTAAGTGTCAAGAATAACTTTCAAGAGAGGGGCATGAATAACTAAATGGGCAAAGGAATAAGACCCAAATAACTCCATAGAAAATGTGGTGTCCTGAACAACCCAGTGTGTGCTACAAAAAAAATCTGCAAACGAAGGAATACTCAAAACTGGTAAAGCAAATAAGTGCCCCAGATAGCTTATTGAATCAAGAAACTCCTCGAATAACTCCATAGATAAAGGATTCCCTGATTGCTGCATAGACTAATGAATATATATATAAATAAAAAAAAATAATAATTAGAGCCTGTATTTCTCAACAATCCATAAGCAAGGAGTTCCTCAAAAAACTCCATAGCCCTAGAAGTGCTTCGAAAGAATTTTTGAGCAGATCGGAACTAAAGAATATAACAACAAAAGCTTGGTAAATCAAGGCTTTACCCAATATCTTTGCCCAGAGAAAATTATAATAAAGGAACTCTACAAGAAATTTCCAACAAAAAGTGGCACAAATACGCCTGAATACTAAGGAAAACTCTTTAAACTGTACCCTGAAGTGACTGAATGTACATTTTTAAAACAGAATTCTGATAAAAATACAGTTTTAAAACAGAATTGTCTGAATAAATCTGTAAAGAAGGATTGCTCACAAACAACTCTATAGAGCATGTAATGCTCAGAGTAACTCAACAGACCCAAGAATAAACGCACACTAGATCAGAACTTGAACTCTTTAACCACAAGGAGAAAATTCTGATTTATGTTCTCTAATACAAAAGCCCAAATAAAAGAACCAATATGAAGGAATCAACTCGACTTCTTGAAATCTACTAAAATTCTCAGTCTTAACAACAAATTTGATAGAACCTTCTGATATTGAAGAAGGGATTTAAGACAGTTGTTAAGAGCTATCCAATATTAATATCATTACTAGTTAAGCTGCAACCCCAGTTGTAAAAGCCGAATGCTATAAGCTCATGGGCTCCAACACAAAAAAGTCCAATGAGGAAAGGATATAAAGAAACAGCTAGAATAGTGGGCTTGAGTATACCACCAAGCAAAAGAACTCTAACCCAAGACAGTTGAAGACCATGGCACATAGGCTATGAGAGTGTACCACCAAGCAAAAGAACTCTAACCCAAGACAGTTAAAGACCATGGTACAGAGGCTATGAGAAACATGGTTTGATTTTAGAGTGTTTTCTCCTAGAAGAGCTGCTTCCCATAGCTAAAGTGTCTTCTGCCCTAACCAAGTGGAAAGTAGCCACTGAAAAATAACAGTATGGTAGATAACTCCTTGAATGAAGAAGAATATTTCGGTTATCTTTGTGTTGTCAGATGTAAGAGGAAAGGGGAGAAGGTGTGAATAATAGGCCAGGTTATTCGAAGTATGTGTAGGCAAAGGAAAAATGCGCCGTAGCCAAAGAGGCATCCAATGTAGTACTATCTGCCAAAGGACCCAATAACTCAAGCAGTAGTATATCAACGGGTGGCCAGTGCCTTGACCAGACCAGCCAACTTCTTACAATATGATGTGTTCTAATTAAAAGCAAAGATTAATGACCTACAAATGTTTACAGAATAGGAAGGCCTACTGGAAAGTAAGGATAACAATAAAAGCTTATGATATCATAAGCTGAAACACAGGGTAAAAAACCCGGAATTGTTAAGTAGCTTTCCAATCTATCAGTTTTAAATCTGCAGGTGTCACCAAGAGCACGGCATCATAGAAATACAATGAAGAATAAAATTCATTGTATTAAGAAAATCTTCACCCAGATGTACCTCACCTGATTAAGAAATTGATCATCAGATGAAATTTAGGTCACAAAACAATTCAAGGCAAAGTGCAGATTAAATATCTGGACTTGTGGTAATATATCCTTTTAAACACATACATCATACTAAAATTTAGATTGAATATTTTCTACATAACATTTTGTAAAAAAGAAAAAAAAACATTACTTAAAGATACCATAATGAATGTTTGTAAAAAAGGCTAGCCATTTAATATTAGTACTAGAAATTCCAGCTAAATATGTCTTCTGATTTATAATTGTACTATAATCATGTTTTTGTATTACTTCGAATCCTAAATATATATTATAACTTAATTATCCGGAATTAAAAATTCAGGGAGCATAAATTCGTTATCCTAAAAGTACTTAAAAGAATGACAAACAGAAGATTATGGTCTAATCAAATAATAATTACTGTAATGGTACACAACTGAAAATCATATAACCTTCATCTGAAGTCCTGATAGAAAAAGATATTACCAATATTCTTATACCTCGAAAAAATATAAGTAAAATTTTCAGTTGATGACAATACATTGATGAGAGTGAGATTTAATATTGAGGCTTCTCGTAAATTTAGTATGAGACAAAATAGCAAAATACCGAGTTGGAGATCAAAGGTTAATGAAGTGATGATCAGTGATATTTCAAGTTGCAAAGAATGTATAACTTAATTCTATGCTTTGTTCTTTGTTGATTTTTTTTTTAGATAAAAGCCGGATAGTAGTATCTACGATAACTAAGACTTAATCAGTATAATGTAGAAAGAAAAATGTATGGCACAGACAGACACAGATTTTGGATTTATAGAAAAATATCAGTTTTGCAAATGAATTCTAGCAGTTAACTTTAACAGATTAATTGAGCAATGTCAATGTACTTATAGCCTCACTGTAAACATATCTACACAAGAAATTTGAAAATGATTAATTCTCCCTAAACCTAAAGCTATGGCATGTATTTATTATGACGTCACAGATCCTGAATTCCTCTTGCACCGAAGAAAAGAAGTTTTCTTGTAATTAATGGATATTACCATTATAACTGCCGCCAGTCATTTCTTAATCTCAAGAAAGCAACCAACTGTATCCTGAAAAAGATATTTTATGAATTACTCCTCTTAGAACTTACGACAAATAAGACACTTTGATAAGCAAACTTACACAAAATAATATAAAAACTACTAATTGATAAGATTACAGCCAAAAATCAATTTCGTTTTCATAGCAATCCCTTAATGAAAACCAATTGAAATGAATTCAACTACATTGTTTATAAAAATATTTCAATATGTGATCTGCATAAATAATTTAGATTTTATATAAACAAAACAGATTTGATTCCTGAGTTTTCCAAAAATAGCGTTCTTAGATGGAAATTAGCTTTAACAAATGCAAATCAGGGTATCAATTGGTATGCACAAAATTTTCTGGAAACTGTAGGGAACATTCCAAGTAATTGAAGAAGGAATAATATTCAGAATATTGGAAAATAAGACTTTTCAATTTGGAGGTAACTGTTTTTTTTATTATCAATCATTTGATAATAATTTATCTGTTATTATTCTTTATTGACTAACATGAATGAGTAAAATGTTTAATCTATAATGTAACCTTTATGTTTAAACTTCAAAACTGCTAATCACTTGCAATATGTATATATATATATATATATATATATATATATATATATATATATATATATATATATATATATATATATATATATATATATATATATATAGTATATATTTATATTTATATTATATATATATATATATATATATATATATATATATATATATATATATATATTGCATGTATATATATATATATATATATATATATATATATATATATATATATATATATATATACTGCATATATATATATATATATATACTGCATATATATATATATATATATATATATATATATATATATATATATATATATATATATATATATATATATACTGCATATATATATATATATATATATATATATATATATATATATATATATATATATATATATATATATATATATATATATATACTGCATATATATATATATATATATATATATATATATATATATATATATATATATATATATATATATATATATATATATATATATACTGCATATATATACATATACTGCATATATATATATATATATATATATATATATATATATATATATATATATATATATATACTGCATATATATATATATATATGCAGAATATATATATATATATATATATATATATATATATATATATATATATATATATATACTGCATATATATATGTATATATATATATATATATATATATATATATATATATATATATATATATATATATATATATATATATATATATATACAGTATATATATATATATATATATATATATATATATATACTGCATATATATATATATATATATATATATATATATATATATATATATATATATATATATATATATATATATATATATATATATAACGTTTCTTTCAAAGTTTCTCTGAAAATTTCCTTTCGACTAATATCGATCTTCAACTATTCCTAAACATCGTTTGCCATTCATCACTCAAAGAAATATTTTCAGAAATTACTAGATAACTCAGTAGGTGATATTCTAGTCATACCTATGACCCCACCTTAAAACATTTAGCAAGAAAACCCCAAACATATCTATAAAACACCGATTTGATCAAAATATTTAGAAACCCCTCATGTTTATTTTATTCTTTGATGAGGTTTTGATTTACTAACCTTGGAATTACGAGCTTAGTATGGTATCAACAGTAAATCTGAACTAGAAATCATACTCGGAAATAGATACTACTTTTACTGTTTGTAGATCAACCTAGGGAGATACTTTTTTGACCTTTACTTTTTATATAAAAACATCGAATGTCATAAAATTACTGGACGGGAAGAGCCAGTGCACAATTTAATTTATTATGCATTATACTGTTTACCTTAAAACATTTTTCATATAACATACATGACAGCTTCCTACTCAAACCAAATACTAACGAAGCTCTGTTAAATCAGACGATCTAAACCTCTTCCCCTCAATATAAGCTATAGGGGCCAATCTTTTTTAAATACTGCCATCGAGATAATTTTAGAAAATGCAGTTACCTAAGTCAATTACACTGTTATTTGTTGTATCCTCCTTTTCTTATCAAGTCCATGAATAAGTATAAATATGACTGACTCCAAATTATATAAAAAAGAAAAAAAAAAAAAAAAAAAGAGGTTTCTCCATAAGCACCTTCTTGTGAGGGTTGAGAATTAGTTATACAGTCTTATCGGAAATGCAATGTGAAGTAGAACTACATTATATTCTGAAGAATTCAGTTATCTTCTTTCTGCAAAAATAAAGTCCATGTATGACGTAAACATTGAACACTACAATGGTTAAATAAATGTTTACATGTAAAACCTTAACTACAAACTGAATAATTTCTGCTTAAACCTGTTCTATACAATATAACTTACTAACATTCGGTGTTGGGTAAAATGATAGTGTTTATGTACGAAGTCACTTAAAAAGATTTGATATATTGATTGAGTTGTGGTATTTTCCATTGAACCTGAAATATTTGCTGAAATTTTATGAATTTCAAAGCAATATTAAGATTATCAATTATTTGACAAGTATCATACAGTACTACAGGTTTAAGAAATATAGCATTCTATGGCACTAAGGTTGAGTATTTAAAACATATGGCCCATAAAAGTATACTATCTAATCTTACATTAGCTGCATAGCTTTTAAGATTTTTTTGAGAATTTACCTTTCAAGTAATATTTATATATCTAGAATGGCCTCACTTACTTACTTGGTATACTTGATCGAATTTAGAGGGTCTTCCTCACAGCTGTGGTGGTCCACAGCTGACGCCAGTCCGCGAGTCCTTTTTCATGAGGGTGATCTGGTCTGGTACAGAGTTTGTGGCTGCCCTGCAGCACGCTGTGTAGCCTGGCACAGGAGGCTCATCTGGCAGCGTCTGCAGGAAGTGTCAAGTGCTTTCTTGAATTTGGCGACCGAGCAGCCTGTGGTGTCTCCGACATTTCTCGGCAGTATATTGAACAGTCTGGGGCCGTTGTGGGTGAGGCTGGAGGCAAGGAGGGTTTTTATCCTCTCTGGTGTCCTGGAGGAGAGGCTTTGTCTTGCCAATGAGCGCCGAGAACGCTCACTTTCACGTGCCCTCAGTAAGTCAGGGATGGGTCAGGCACCTGCCTCTCCAAGATTTTCCAGGTGTATATTATTCTATATCTCTCTCTTCTTCTCTGTTGAGAGTAGAGTCCCAGCTTTTGCAGGTGCTGCCAATAATTGAGCTCCCTCATTCCTTTAATTGATCTTGTGAAACTCCTCTGGACTGACTCTAGCTCCTGTATGTCCCCCTGTTTATGGGGAGACCACAGCTGGCTGCAGTAGTCAAGGATTGGCTGTATGAGGGTCTTCCACAGTGTCAGCATGACCTCCTGCTCCCTTGAATGGAAGGTACGCAGAACCCAGCCAACCATGCGCTTGGCCCTAGTGGCGGTGTCCTTGATGTGCTGCTGGAAGGTGGCATCATTGTCCATGAGGACGCCAAGGCACTTGACTGTATTGCTGGGTGGGATTGGCTGCTGTGTTTTTGTCAGTAACTCGGTGGAGTGGATGAGTTCAGTATTGGGCCCCAGTCTCATTATTTCAAATTTATCCTCATTGAATTGCATGTTGTTTGTGTTAGCCCAGTGGAAGACCCTCTGGATGTTTGCCTGCAGCTGGACAACATCCTCAGACGCACTGATCCTGTGGCTTAGGGTAGTGTCGTCAGCAAAGGAGGACAGGAAGGAGCCTGTGACTGTCTTTTCAATGTCGGCCATCAGGACCAGGAAGAGTAGGGGGCCAAGAACAGAGCCTTGGGGGACTCCGCTGATGATTCTCTCAGGCTGTGACTTGTGGCCGTCAACAGCTACTGCCTGAGTCCTGTTGGTAAGGAAGCTGTGCAGCCACACACCCAGCTTCCCTGCTATCCCCATGGCCCTCAGCTTGTGGAGAAGGATGCCGTGGTCCACTCGGTCGGAGGCCTTAGCAAAGTCTAAGTAGACCACGTCTACATTTTTGCCTTCAGCAAGGCCCTGGAGCAGCCACTCATAGTGGGCCAAGAGGTTGGAGAGACAAGACCTTCCTTTACGAAAGCCATGCTGAGAGTTACTCGTCAAGTTGTTTTCCTCAAGGTGGCTAATGATCTTGTTTCTTAATATTTTCTCAAATACTTTGATGAGGTGGGAGGTGAGGGCCACTGGCCTGTAGTTTTTGGCTTGGCTTCTATCTTCCCCTTTGTGGATTGGGGAGATGATGGCCTCTTTTAATATTGATGGTATAATGCCAGTGTCCAGGGAGCAGCGCCAGATTTTGTAGAGAGGGAGCGCCAAAGCTTCCTTGCATTTTACTAAAAGGATGGATGGCACAGCATCTGGTCCAGCAGCAGAGTTGATTTTTAGTTCATTGATGGCTTCCTGTACATCAGTTATGGTGAAAGGGATGTTCACGAGAGTCAAGTGATGTTGGGTGTGCACCTTAAAGAACTCAGCAGGTTTGAGAACAATCTTGGCAGGTGTAGGTTGTGAGAAGACTCTGGTATACTGCTGTGAGATAATCTGGCATGTTTCCTCAGGGGTGTTTGACATTATCCAATTTCCTGCCTGAAGTGGTCCAACCTTGACTTGCGTTTTGGAAAATTTCTTGCAGTACTTAAAGAAAAATTTAGAGTTGGCCTTGATGTTGCACACTGCCTGCATTTCTTCCCAGTCACGTTGCTTCTCATGTGAATCCTTGAGTTCATTTTCTATATGTGAGATCTTAGCTTGCTGCAAGTTTTTCCGGGTATCACTCTTTGTTGTTTGTATTTGTCTATTTAAGTTCGCCCGTCGCCTCATAAGCACATTTCTGTCCCTTGGTATGTGGCTTCTTTTGGTGGCTGACAGTTTTCTTGTTGGCACATTACCTTCACAGGCCCTGAGGATGGTTTTTAGAAAGCCATTCAGCATTACCTAAGGGTTGCCAACATGGAGTTCTGACTCCCAGTCAGTGCACTGTAGTTGGGCATTTAGGAGATCCCAATTCACTTTGCTGCTGAAGAAGTTTAGTTTGGAGAAAGGGTTCTTCCCTGTTGGTGTAGCCATTTCTGGGGAATGTGATTTGTTGTAAGTAGTGTGTATCTTGAGGAGATTATGATCAGAGAAGATGGTCCTTTCAGACGAGACGTAGTTAATTGCATCACTGTTATTGGTGAAAAACAGGTCAAGTATATAGTTTCCCTTGGTTGGTATAGACACCATCTGAATGAGAAAGGAGGAGTTTGTAATGGACAGGAGCAGTTTGGCTCGAGACTTATCAGCGAGGATGCTCCCAGTTTGGGTTCCTTCGGGCCACTTCAGGAAGGGAAAGTTGAAGTCTCCAGTGAGGATGACGTCAGGTGTAGGAACTGGCAGGGAGTCCAGTAGGCGACTGAGAGCTTCCATGGCACTACTGAAGTTTCTAGAACAGCTGCCAGGTGGACGGTAGCAGTTTATAATCACCATATTATGTTACTGGATTTGTAAGGCTTGCAGTTCAATTTGGCCGTCTGAGTATGACAAGAGGGGTATTGAGTTTGGAGCAATGTCATCCCTCAAGTAAATGATTGTGCCGCCATGTGTTCTTCCTTTCCTATTTGTCCGGAAGGAGGGGTAATTTCTGATGTGTATTTCAGGCTCCTTTATTCCTTCAGATAGGTGGGTTTCAGTGAGGGCAATAAACATAAAGTCCTCCTCCCAGGACAGCTCTCTTATGAATGATATCTTGCTTTGAGCTGCCTTGGGGTATAGACCCCGAATATTGCCCACTAGGAATTTTTCTAATGTAGTGCCCCGACTCTGGGCAAAGCCCAGGTTGGGGTCATGGGCGACACTACTGCTGGGAGTACTTGTGGTAGTTGATTTTGCTGGGGTGTTTGCCTCATGAAGTTCTGCAATACAAGTTCCTGAGCCTCTACAACTTTGTTCATGTTTGCCATGTGTGCTTTCATCTCCATGAAAATTTCTAAAAAATTGCTTTTGTGGGACTCTTGTGGTGGAGGAGAAGGTGTCGATGTGCTTGCTGACCTGGAGGGTTGTTCATTTTTGGCGGGGCTCTGGATCCTTGCTTGCTGCCTTTTTGTTCCCTTTATATGGGTGAGCTTGCACCCCTCCTTAAAAAATTCTCTTTTCTGCACTGAATTTCTACAGAGCACAGGATGATAGCTGGGGCTGTTCCTACCTAGGGTGCATCCGCTCTCATCTCTAAAACCATGACTCACATAATTTTGGCATGGTTTAGGGTGGCCTTAGCTGCAGCCCTTCCCACTTGCACCATATTTGCAGTATCCTCGTTTGTAGTACCTACATACACGTGGGGGAGCTGTGGTAGATGGACGGGGTTCAGTCATGCTGGGTGGGTGGGATTGTACATTTTCTAGGTTGGCTACTGCAGTACTTACAGGTGTATTGGTGTCCCTAGAATGTGTGGGGCCAGGATGCTCCTGTGACCGTTGAGTTAAACTAAGGTCCAGGTTCTCTGGGGTGTCACCCAGGGTCATGGCTCCAGGTTGCCGGGGTGGTGGGGTCTGGGAGCACATGGCATCAGCTGTACCCTCATGGTTCTCTTGCAGGTTTGATTGTAATAAAGTCCCCTGGAGCTTGCCTGCTCATCTATTGCCTTTTGTGCTTTCTGTGCTACCTTTTCCCAATCTTCATCTAGATACTTGGACACATAACACTTCTCACAGGTATATTTCCTGGTGGTTTTCAGGAGACACATTAGGTTGTATAAGGGCAATTTTGAACAGTAGTAGTGAATCCATTCCTTACACTCACCACACTGGATGGAGTGTGTCATGTCATCACCCAAGCTACAGACAGCACAGGTAATCACATGGCCTGTGTTGGAATCCTGGCTTTTGTTTACACTGGCAGCCACCATAGATTACAAGTACACAAACACACTACGGTAACCACTGTACTGCACAATTAATTTTCCAAGATTGATTCTACAATTCACGGAGCGACGAGCGACACGTCTTCACCTCACGACGTCTGGTAATTCACCTGATAGTAAAGATACATAAAATTAATACTGTATAGTAATGGCAAAATCAATGGCCATCTCACCAAAAGATAATCTGAGAGCAATATCACATTCAAGAGAAGTTCTGTGATACCGGACTATTTCAGCTAGTATATGTTCAACGGGTTCTAGGACAATTGCCAGGAGGACAATAGCCAGCCGAACAATTGCCATTCGGATAATTGCTAGTTTCAGTGCCATGCGGATAATTGCCAGTGGGACAATTACCAGCCGGACAATTTCCATGCTTAACTATTATTTTCGGTCCTAGGTGATTTCCTTGGTTAGAAATTTTTGTAAATATTTCTTTCTGTATTATTTACTTCCAAACTTCAGAAATTTTTGTAAATATTTCTACTTCCAAACTTCAGTAGTGAACATTTTTATTTGTATACTTCAGGCCTTTTAAATGATTTTTACCATCAAAAGTGAGCGTGGCAAAGATATTCTCATTGATGCTCTACAGTATATGTACCATGAAAATGGATCTAATAGCGATAAGTCCGTAATCTACTGGGAATGTGCAAAAAGAAAACAAAACTCGTGTAAAGCTAGAGTGCACACAAAATCAAAATCAGAAAACTACGAGTTGATAAAAACTACCGACGAACATAATCATGAAGCATCTAAAAGTACTGTTGATGCTAAGAGTACTGTTGCAAAGTTAAAAGATGATGTTGCATCGAATAATTCCACCACAAGATCATTAGTTGCAAGCTGCTTTTTGACTTTGGATACCTGCTCACGGGCTGAAGTGCAAAACATCCAGCATCTAAGTAGAAATGTTCGTCGATGGAGGCAACAAACTATAAGTGCTCCAGCAATCCCTAGGGAAAGGATCGGTTTTTGCATTCCAACAAATTTTCAACATCTTTCATCTAGAGAAAAGTTTTTGCAGTATGATTCGGGAGCATAAGACCATAATCATATTCTGATATCTGCTACTGAAGTTGGGTTGGATCATTTAAGGAGGTATAGAAACTGGGCAGCTTATTTTGAAGTTACTTACATAGGAGTGATGAGAGGAAGAGACGGAAACCGTAGAAGAGCCAGTCCACTATTTCTAATTTCGATTTGGAACATGCATGTAAGAGCTCAAATGTGTATGCTACGAACGAACAGCAGTCTCGAAGGATT
This sequence comes from Palaemon carinicauda, assembly GCF_036898095.1. NCBI lineage: Eukaryota > Metazoa > Arthropoda > Malacostraca > Decapoda > Palaemonidae > Palaemon > Palaemon carinicauda. Next base: position 109,095,576 of record NC_090744.1, on the reverse strand, counting down.
CCACAGTGCTTTATCAAATAATGCTGAACAACACCCTCATATTTGGAAACTTATAGATCGTCTCATGAAAGAGGAAGTTTTGTCGCAAACAAAAGTGATTCAAATGGAAAGAGGAGATGAGAGACCTACAAACACAAAATATAAGAAGGTCAACAAGCGTTTAGAGCAGATAGTCAGCCGCTATAATCCTGACGATAAAATCACCTTTCTTAGATCTATTGGTTATAATGTACATATTTTCTAAAGTATGATAAAAGTGTTATAGATGTGCTTTGTAAATAAATGTTTCTTAAACTATTTTCGATAAATTTGATTTACCTATTTTTCCTCTATTTAATATGTTCTTGACAGAGTTTAAGCAAAGGCTATCCATCTTATCAAACATAAAAAGAAAGCAATGACCCATTACAAAACAGATAGAAAACCATTCAATAATAATATATCAATGGCAATTTTCCGGTTGGCAATCGTCCATACTGGCAATTGTCCGACTGGCAATTGTCCGGCTGGCAATTGTCCGTTCACGGTTCAACGCTATATTGTACACTGTACATAAGATACCTTTCACAGCCATTTATTACCTACTCTAACCTAACTGAGGTGTAAGCTTCTAAAGGGAACATACATAATGAAAATTTTAACTTATCTTTCAACTGGTGTCAGTTAAATATTACAGCCTCCATCCATGTTATCAGCTTCGATTTAGATATGAATAATTTAATCTTTTGCCCGCAGCGTTCCTTCAGCTTCCATCTCCTCAAATTATTGGGTTGCCAACTAGAGACTTCTTTGTTTACTGGCCGTGGATTTTGGATTTCGAGTGTGCAGCTAAATAAAAGTTTCTGAAAGTAAAGTAAAATATATTTACTTCAAACGTTCTTCACCTTCAAATCATAATCTTGACAATTAATTTAATACATAAAAAGTCACTTTTTACAGTTAACTGGTATATTCAACTTCATCTTTAGAGATCAAGAAAACAGGCACTTTTGAACTTCAAACTTGTCTATGCTATGATGTTCTTAACAAAACCATCTGAAGGAAGAAGAATGGTCATTGCCACAGTTCATGAAAAGGAATAAGACAAACTTCAGCTTGGATAATTATCCGAAACTCTAGTAGCAGTCATGCATAAGATTGGTGCTTTCATATCAACCCTATTTAAAAAAAAAAAAAAAAAGTTTTTATGAGTGTTATTCTTGAAAGGTTAACAGTATTGTCATTGCATTAGTAATATGACAAATTCGTAGATAATTTGTATTTTTCCTAACAATACAAACCTTAGCTATTTACATGGGGTAATTACTTCGGCTTAGCTGAAATGACGAGCCATAAAGTTTTAACGAGGGTTTCCTACCACACCGCTAGTTAGCGGGGGGTAGCTACCCCTCCCCCTCACACACACCGGTGATTAGCTCACTTTACTTAGAGGTAGGACTTATCTTGAGGGACAGGGCTGGCGGGCACATAACTGTAAATAGCTAAGGTTTGTATCATTAGGGAAAATACAAATTATCTACGAATTTGTCATTTGTTCCGTAACTGAATACAAACCACGCTATTTACATGGGGTGACTTAACCCTTAGGAAGGGAGGTAAGTCCCCTGCCATACTGGCTTTGGCTTGCCCGGGGGCCCCGAACCCAAGTTCATAGAGCAACTCAAGGGTCGGGGCCCCTGCGCCTCGCAGGCAGCTGTGAGACTGCTGCGGCCTACGTAAGTTGTGTGTGAAGGTGAGCGGTGACACGTCCTAGGAAGTTGACCTGGAGTTCTTTAGATGGAAATCTAGGCTAGGACTTACCCAATACCACCTCGTCAGGGTATGGTGACATGACAGTATTACAACTTAATACTAGGAACACAAGGAAGCATGGCTTACCTGCAGAGGTTCGAGGTCAGCTGTGCAAAGGACCCAGGATGCTGTTTTTCTCCAAGGGAGGAGAGGATGAAGAAAAGAAAAGGGCCAGACAGATCTTTTCATTCACACAGACTAAAACCGGGTAACGATGCCCTCAACCTTCTGCTACTTGTCCAATTAGGAGCCTGAGGTTAGACCAGCTGTTGTGCAGCCACCACAGGGTCGATAGAGAATGTATCGAGCCTCCTGTGTGTCACGTCTTGTAGGTAGTGGGCCGTGAAGGTAGTCTGACGCTTCCACACCCCAGCTTGCAGGACTTGCGTCACCGAAAAGTTCTTCTTGAAGGCCAGGGACGTAGCTACGCCCCTGACATCATGCGCCCTAGGTCGCCGTGACGGAGGAGGGTCAGATCTCAAGGCCAGATGGATTACCTTGCGGATCCAGGCCGAAATGGTATTCCTGGTGACCCTCCTCTTCGTTTCCCCGGTGCTAACAAACAAAGCTCGCACCTGGGGGCCGACTGCAACTGTTCTTTTAAGATACAACCTCAGACTCCTGACTGGGCACAGTAGGAGATGGTCTGGGTCATCTGTTACAGAACGAAGACTCGAAACCTGGAAGGAGTCGAACCTAGGGGCCGGCACTCCCGGGTTCATAGTCTTAGCAACAAACTCAGGGACGAAGCCGAACGTTACCTCCCCCCATCCCCTTGAATGGGCGATGTCGTAGGAGAGACCATGAAGGTCGCTGACTCGCTTGGCCGAGGCCAAAGCTAGCAGGAACACCGTCTTCCAGGTAAGGTGGCGATCAGAAGCCTGGCGTAATGGTTCGTAGGGAGGTCTCTTAAGAGACCTGAGGACTCAAACCACGTTCCAACGAGGTGGTCTCACTTCCGACTGAGGGCAGGTAAGTTCGTAACTCCGTATGAGAAGAGACAGTTCCAGCGAGGAGGAAATGTCCATTCCTTTGAGCCTGAAGGCAAGACTTAAGGCTGAGCAATAGCCTTTCACTGCCGAGACTGAAAGGCGCATTTCTTCCCGCAGATACATAAGGAACTCCGCTATTGCTGGTAAAGTGGCATCGAGGGGAGAGATACCCCTTCCACGACACCAACCACAGAAAACTCGCCACTTTGCCTGGTAGACTCCTGCGGATGACCTGCGCAGGTGGCCAGACATCCTTTCCGCAACCTGTTGCGAAAATCCTCTCTCTGTGAGGAGATGCTGGATAGTGTCCAGGCGTGAAGCCGAAGCGAAGCTACGGCTTTGTGGAAGATGTTGGAGTGTGGTTGTTTGAGTAGCTCCTGACGTGGAGGGAGCTCCCTCGGGATCTCCGTGAGGAGCTGCAGAAGGTCCGGAAACCACTCTGCGTGATGCCATAGCGGAGCTATCAAGGTCATCGAGAGATTGACCGATGTTCTGGTCTTGTTGAGGACTCTCCTCATCAGACAGAACGGGGGAAAGGCGTACACGTCGACATTGTCCCACTGTTGTTGGAAGGCATCTTGCCAGAGGGCCTTGGGGTCTGGGACTGGGGAGCAGTACAGCGGAAGCTTGGTGTTCAACGCCGTAGCGAACAGGTCCACTGTTGGGGAATCCCACAAAGTCAGGACTTTGTTGGCTATCTGAGGATCCAAAGACCACTCGGTACTCACTATCTGAGTCGCTCTGCTCAGACTGTCAGCGAGCACATTCCTCTTGCCTGGAATGAAGCGAGCCGCAAGTGATATCGAGTGAACTTCGGACCATCTCAGGATCTCTACTGCAAGATGGGATAGCTGTTGAGAAAAGGTACCTCCCTGCTTGTTGATGTAAGCCACGACCGTGGTGTTGTCGCTCATCACCACCACCGAGTGGCCCGCCAGGACTTGGTGGAACTTCTTAAGAGCCAGGAAAACGGCCTTCATCTCTAGCAGGTTTATGTGAAGGTACTTTTCTGATTCTGACCACAGGCCTGAGGTCCTGTGGTTCAGAACGTGGGCCCCCCACCCTTTCTTTGATGCGTCCGAAAACAGCATCAAATCCGGGGAAGGGACAAGAAGATCCACTCCCTTTCGTAGGTTCTCGTCTGCCACCCACCACTCGAGATCCGCTCGTTCCGCAGATCCCATGGGGATCAGGATGTCCGGGGAATCGAGTCCTTGACTCCACCGAGACTTCAGTCGCCACTGAAGGGATCTCATTTTGAGGCGACTGTTGGGAACGAGACGGGTCAGAGAGGAGAGGTGGCCGAGGAGACGAAGCCACGATTGGGCTGGGAGTTCTTCTCGATTGAGGAAAGGTTTCGCAACCTTCCTTATCCTTGCTATCCTTTCGTCTGATGGGAAGGCTTAGTGGAGATTGGTGTCTATGATCATGCCTAGATATACCAGTCTCTGAGAGGGCTGCAGAGAGGACTTCTCGAGGTTTACCACGATCCCCAGATCCTGGCAAACTTTGAGAAGCCTGTCTCGGTGGCGAAGAAGGGACGCCTCCGAGTCTGCCAGGATCAGCCAGTCGTCCAGATAACGAAGGAGACGGATGCCGATACTGTGAGCCCATGAAGAGATGATGGTGAAGACTCTGGTGAACACCTGAGGAGCTGTGGAGAGACCGAAACACAGGACCTTGAACTGGTAGATCTTGTTGTCTAGGCATAATCTCAGGTACTTCCTTGAAGACGGATGGATTGGGGTCTGGAAGTACTCGTCCTTCAGATCCAGTGTGCACATGAAGTCTCGTGGTCTCACTGCAAGCCTGACCGTGTCTGCCGTCTCCATGCTGAACGGAGTCTGCTTGACAAACCCGTTCAGGGTCGAGAGGTCGATGACTGGTCTCCTGCCTCCAGACGCCTTTTTCACAAGAAAGAGTCGACTGTAGAAGCCTGGGGACCTGTCCACGACCTCCTGGAGAGCGTCCTTCTCCAACATGGTCTGGACTTCGGCCCGGAGGGCCTGCCCTTTTGCCGATCCCATGGCAAAAGAGCTCAACGACACTGTATTCGCTGTCAGGGGAGGTAGAGATGCTGTGAACGGGACGCGATACCCTAGAGAGATCACGGAGATCGTCCAGGCATCCACCCCGAGCTGCTGCCACCTTGCTGCGCAACTCTGAAGGCATCCCCCCACTGGTGGACATGCAGGGGGATTGCCAACCCTAGCGTTTCCGGCCTCGGCCGGTACCTCTAGGGTTTTTGCCTCCCATGCAAGACTTCTTGCCCCTCCTGTGAGACGCCTTTTTCACAAGAAAGAGTCGGCTGTAGAAGCCTGTGGACCCGTCCACGACCTCCTGGAGAGCGTCCTTCTCCAACATGGTCTGGACTTCGGCCCGGAGGGCATGCCCTTTTGCCGATCCCATGGCAAAGGAGCTCAACGACACTGGATTCGCTGTCAGGGGAGGTAGAGATGCTGTGAACAGGACGCGATACCCTAGAGAGATCACAGAGATCGTCCAGGCATCCGCCCCGAGCTGCTGCCACCTTGCTGCGCAACTCTGAAGGCATCTCCCCACTGGTGGACATGCAGGGGGATTGCCAACCCTAGCGCTAGAGAGATCACGGAGATCGTCCAGGCATCCGCCCCGAGCTGCTGCCACCTTGCTGCGCAACTCTGAAGGCATCCCCCCACTGGTGGACATGCACAGGGGGATTGCCAACCCTAGTGCTACCGGCCTCGGCCGGTACCTCTAGGTTTTTTGCCTCCCCTGGAGGACTTCTTGCCCCTCCTGCTCTTCGCAGGAAAGGGCTTAGACACCTTGGGCTTCGCTGCTACGGTCGTCTTCTTTGTGTCCTTGGCAGGACGGGGCTGCTGGGCTGCCGGAGGCTTGTAGGTCCTTGATGTCAGGGCCCTATGGATGAGGGAATCCTTGTTGGATTTCCTCCACCTCTCGGCAGTGAGCTCCACGTCCTTAGGCTCGAACAGGCTCTTACCAAGAACGGAAGAGTGTCTAAGCCTGCTAGACTCCGCGCTGGGAACCTTATGGTGGAACCTCTCGGCCACAGAGTCTCGGCGCTTGAGGATCATGTTGGCCCACAAGCTCGAGACTTGGTGGGACAGAAACTCAATGGTCTGAGTGCCCGAGAAGAGGAAGGTTTCCAGCGCCTTCCTGGTGCTTTCCTTGGAGAGGTCCTCGGACCGCACCAGGATGCCCAGAGACCCCAGCCAGATGTTGAGCCATGAAGTGGCCTGCATGGCGCACTTGATGACCTTCTCCTGGCTCTGGATCTCAGTGGCTGAGAAGGACACGTGCCAGTTGGAGAGTCTCTCAAGAGGGACTCCCCCTGTGAGTTCTTCCACGGATTGATGCAAGGGAAGACTCAGCGAAGACTCCTCGAGGATCTCAAAGAACCTCCTCTGATGGACTCGAGGAGGAGGGAGGAGCTTATTCCCGGCACTCGATCTGCTGTCTCTGGCATTCTTCATCCCTTGGGACCAGGGCAAAGCTGCACTGGCCCTAGAGGGTTTCTGAGTGCCATAGACGCGTTCCAGAACCGTTTCCTTCCCTTCACGAGGTGGGACCTCAGGGTCTGGGATCCCATTAAGGTTCCTCATGAGGGTCAGGACTTGCCAGAACGCATGTTCTGAATCCTGGTGCTCTCCTCCTGACGGACTAGCAGCGAAGTCTCCCGTCCCCAGGGGCTCTTCCTGGGGGGACACGTGGGCATCCTCAACGGCCCTAGGCTGTTCCTGCCTGACCCTAGCTGACGATTTGGGAATCGTCTTTGAGTCCTTAGGCTCCCTCCTGGGCGGGATACAGGACTCTAGAAGCGAAGGAGGCAGGTCCTTCTCCACATCGGGACGAGGCGACCTCTCGGAACGAGGCGACCTCTCGGGAAGAGGAGGAACCTCCTCCATTGGTGCGATGGGGGAGTATTCCTGCTCGACCGACTCTCCTGAGGAGGGGTACTCCTCCTCCGCAGGGGAGGGCGAGAAGGTCTGAGGGGGAGTAGGAGCCTTGCGTAAGGATCTGCGCGGGGACAGCCTAGGCCTCGGAGGAGGATCCACGGGAGAGACTCCTCTCTTCCTCTTCAGGGGGGAGGAAGCTGCCGCTGGCTCGCGACCCGAATCAGAGAGGGCTGGCTTAATCTCCCGCACGAGAGCTCTGAGTAGGGTGTCGAACCAGGGCTGCCGTCTGACAGCGGCGCTGTCTGACATTCCCTCTGGAGGGAAGGGGATCGAGGGATTCCTAGGAGGAGTCGACAAACGAGGGTTCGCCTGCAGGGCTGAAAGAGAAGAATCCCTGGACCTGTCCGGGGAGAGCTCCCCCTCTGGCGAGAGCGCTGGTCTGCGCTTGCGGGGAGGGGAGCGCGACAAGGAAGAATCCGCCTGTCGGCGATCGCGCTGGGGCTCGTGTATTGGGCCTGGAGCAGGGTCGCGCGTGGATGGGTAGCGCGATGCTGGAAAATCGCGCGCGCGCACCTGCGTGGGCGGGGGTGGGCGCGAGGGCGCGATGGTGCGCAGGTGTATGGTCAGGAGCAATGGCACGGTGGCGCACAGCAGCTTGAGCGGGAACATGGTCGCAAGAGCGCATAGGCGATGGTGTAGGCGTGCGGCGATCAGGAGCTGGAACAGGAGGAGGCCGAACGCGCAGGAGCGCAGCGACCTGGTGCGGCTCTGAAGGGCGCGAGATAACGGAGGCACCTGAGCGTGTGTCCGGGAGAACCGGCCGAGGGCGCGATAGCGCTGGAGCAGGGTCGCGAGCGGCCTGGGGGGGAGAGGTTTGGCGTCGGTCGAGAAGGACCGGTCTACTCGCCTGTGGGTGCGCTAGTTGCGCTGGTGATCGTGGGCGCGCATAGCGCACATCAGGAACAGGTCGCACCGGGGTTCGCTGCTTTGGAGGTCGCACGGTGCGAGCCGCGTGATCGTGTCTGTAGCAGACTCGCGCGGTTCCAGAGGCGGCCGTGAGCGCCCGTGCGCTGTCTTGGCAACCTCTGGGGCGACGCGCTGAGTCGCTGCGACGCGTGGTCGCGTTGGAGAGCGTGTAGGCGCTGGTGCAGGAACTGCGCGCGGACGCGCATCGCGAACCTCCCTCGTATCACGAACCTCCCTCGTATCGCGAACCTCCCTAGGTGGGGGCGATGGGTCCAAGGCAACACGTGGGCGCGTTGGAGTGCGCGTGAGCGCTGGAGCTGGAATCGCGCGGGGACGCGTATCGCATCTATCACCCGAGGGGCGCGACGAGTCCGCAGGAACCTGAGGGCGCACAACTCAGGAACCTCCTGGACCGAGTGCGATGAAACAGGAACTGGGGGGCGCTGAGGCGCTGGAGGGCGTGTGAGCGCAGGAGGCCGCTGGGGCATTGGTGGACGCGTAGGCGCCATATCAGGAACTGGCCGCGTGTGCGCAGGTGAGTGCGGCGGTGCTATATCAGGAGCAGGGCGCGTCTGCGCAGTTGGGCGCTTGCGCGCTACTTCAGGAACAGCTGGAGGGCGACGGGGCGCCGATGGGCGTGGGCGCGCAGGGGAACCCTGGCGTGAAACAGGAACAGCGGCGCCAACGCCTAAGGGTGAGCGCCGAGGCGCTATGCCAGGATCATCAGGAACGACAGTAGGAGGGTGCACAGGCGGAGCCTTACGCTTAGGGGCGAGAGGCACAGTTTCGCGCTCAAGTCCCTGAGACACCGAAGGGCCTGGAGACTGTGCAGTGGCAGTCTCAGGAGGCGCGTAAAGCGCGTCAACAGCTTTGGATGTAGAAGGTCTGGGCGATAGTTCACCTTGTCCCTAAGGACGACCATCCTCCGAAGGTGATCGCGAACAATCCCCGGAGAGGTCTAGGTTGGTAGCAGGCAGGGCAGGAGAGCGGCGAGTCGTCTTCTTCGCAGAGGACTGTGGTGACGACGAGCTGAAGAGGCGCCTCCTAACCCCTTTAAAGGGGGAAGGAAGGCCTCTACGGTGAAGGGGAGGACGAGGCTTCCGCCTTATACACCCATGAGGGGCCGTGGGATCAGCAGGTTGACCATGAATGGGCCTCCGAAGAGGCGTCTCTACCAGAGAACTCCCCCGAGAGGGAGTCTCAATGGAAGGAGAGACCGTATGACTAAGCTCCGCCCTCGAAGTATGTTCGGAGGGGGAGACAGAGCCTTCCGCTACCGCAGCCACAGGAACGGGTGTTTGGCCAGACCCACGGGATGTTTCCGAAAGAACAACGTCAACCACAGACAGAGGATCTATCTCCGCTGAAGTTGACGATTGTTCGGCGGCCGCACCCCGTTTGATCATGTCAAACAGGACTTCCTTGGAGGGCAAACCCCATAGCCCCAAGGAAGCCCAAAGCTGAAAAAGATCATTATTAGAAACAAACACCTCCTCCGAGGGGGAAGGGACAGCCGCCTCGCTAAGGGAGGCAACGACCTCTCCCTCACCACGGGATCGGTTAATGACATCAACAACATTACGGTCTACGCTACCACTCGCCGGCCTTTTGGAAGAGGCCGGCCTCTTGGAAGAGGCCGCCCGAGCGGGAGCTTCGGAGGAGGAAAGGGCGGCGCCGAGAAGCCTCGGAAGGAGAAATATCCCTTTTAGCCTTCTTCTTACGTCGCCGGGCAAACCTCTCCCACTGGGAGGTAGACCACTCCCTACACTCAATGCACAAATTAGACCTATCACACCGTTGGCCCCTACACTGAGGGTATAAGGAGTGAGGATCCGTTTCCACGGCCGACATAAAGGTCCCACAAGGGTGGCCGGGAAGTCCAGGGCACGTATGCATAAGGAGTAATAGAGGCCAACTTCACACACACACTAAAAAGAAAAAGCAAACAAAATTATGGCAGTCAACAGAGAGGAGAGCGCTGACAGGTCTGTCGTCTCTCCTAGCCAAAAGTAAAGTGAGCTAATCACCGGCGTGTGTGAAGAGGGAGGGGTAGCTAGCTACCCCTCCCTACCCCCCGCTAACTAGCGGTGGGGTAGGAAACCCTCGTTAAAACTTTATGGCTCGTCATTTCAGCTTAGCCGAAGTAATTACCCCATGTAAATAGCGTGGTTTGTATTCAGTTACGGAACAAATTGTATTTTAAGTATTAAGAAGAGAATAAGATTAAAATCTCACAACTATATAGAAGAATAGATGATTAGTTATAATTATATTTTTTTGGGATAAGAGACGAGGACATGGCAATCTGTTCAAATATTTGAGCTATCTGAAGAGATTTCAATGAATTCATTGTTTTAGTACTTGAGTTCAAAGTCGGTGAGTTTTAGTTTTCTGAAGAATAGTAGTTAGCCAATTGTAGATAAATTGGTCCTCTTGGCTACTCTCAGACCTTGCCTAGTACTCGATATTGATGTGTTGCCAACTAATCGTTTCATGGCACAGCCCAAAATGTGAGTTGGTATCTGAGGGGTGTAATTTTTTTAATGTCTATTTAGATAATTTTTATTGATATCTTCCAACAGGCCCACAAAGCGAGTACTTTATCAGTATCATTTATCAACAGTAGTAATATAGCACGTTGCTAGGGTTAGGGAGACCATTCACCCCCAGAATGAAATTAGGGAAAATCCCCTCTCTGACACTAGGAGGTAAAAGTTAGAAGATGTTGAAAAGAAGGTTGCCAGAAAGGTATGTATCAACCGTGTGTCACATGATCGTACATAATAACGACATTTCATTTCATTCTCCCCTCGCACAAAAAAGAACATGAAATAACATGTATGTTTTTTCTCACCGTTAATTGTTAACCGGTTGAATAGGAAATTTCCTGTTGCATTGAGTTTTTGTATATAAAGGCGAGTGTCTGTAATAAAGTTACTCAGTTGCTTTCATCCTGTCTTTGAGTCACAACCTTCTCTCAGCTCGTTATATTGGTGACCCCGGTAGTCGACTCGCTCCTCCCGCCTTCCAACCCCCCTCGCCCCTTCGTTGTTTGTACTATGGTGGACTCTACGGAAGTTGGCGCTGCGGCTGCCCCATTGAAACTTTCGTCATTCGCCAGCTTAGAGGCGTTTGCTTGGTTTCAGTGCGCAGAAGTCCAGTTTTGCATCAAGGGTGTGACTCACTCAACCACCAAAGCAGATTATGTTCTCGCGGCGATACCCGAGGACACCTTCCCGGAAATATTCGACTGGCTTTGTGAACAAGGAGACACCCCATTAGCGCATGACGCCCTCAAAACAAACCTTCTGCAGCAGTACTCGCCGTCGCCAGCCGCCCAAATAGCAAAGTTTTTTCAGCTTTCTCAACAACCGTTGGGGGACCAAAGGGCTTCGCTTGCCCTCAGGGAAATGACCAGTATCGCTCGTGTGCAACCTGCGGCAGACGGCTCTCCTCATGAGGTGAACCTGCTTCGTGCCCTTTGGATATGCCGTTTACCCAAACCTGTACGCACTGCCATACCCGTTGTCGATAGTTTACCCATAAAGGACTTGATGACCAAAGCCGACGCCCTTATGGACAGCCACTTCAAGACCTCCATCAACGCCTCCACTCCTGACGAAGAGGACGCCTATCCAACGTCAACTGAAGCTGACGTGAATGCCGTAGGACATACACGCCTGCCCCGTGATGTGGCGAAGCGGCAACAAAGCCACCCACCACCCACCACTCGCTCGCGCCCTAACCAACGACTTCTACAGCCACTTACTGCCTGCCATCCGCTGCAGTTTTGCTACTACCACACCAGATTCGGGGCAACCACGAAGAAATGTGCCAAGGATTGTCAGTGACCAAAAAATGTGTAAGTAGGCCATCGCTCGTGGCGGTGGCCTCCCATGTTTCTAATCTTTTCTTTTTACATAATGCAGGAACGGGCGTGCGATTTTTGGTAGACACCGGTGCTTGTCGTTCTCTTTTGCCAAGGGAACTCTTCAGGACACGACGTAGTCTGTCTACGTCTGCAGACGTCCGCTTGGTAACTGCCAACGGATCTGCAATACCTACCTACGGTTACGAGAACCTCACATTACCATTTGGAAACGGTAAATTTAATTGGAAGTTTCTCGTTGCTGACGTCACATTGCCAATCCTCGGTGCGGATTTCGTGTCTCATTTCCACTTTCTGGTCGATGTCGCCCACCGACAATTGGTCAACGCAGACTCGTACTTGTCGACACCTCTTCAACCCGCGGTATTTATCACCATATCAAGATGACGGGACCCCCAGTCTTCGCAAAATTCAGACGTCTGTTACCGGAACGATTGGCAGCCGCCAAACAGACGTTCGCCAAAATGGAGGAAATGGGCTTTTGCCAAAAGGCCTCCAGCCCATGGTCGTCACCCTTACACATCGTTCTGAAGAAAGACAGCTCCCTCCGTCCGTGGGGGGATTACAGGCTCCTGAACATGCAAACAGAACCGGATCTCTACCCCTTCCCAAACATCGCCAACGTGACCTCCTACCTGCACAAAGCGAAGGTTTTCTCTACGCTTGACCTCCTGAAGGGGTATTATCAGGTGCCTATGAACCCAGAAGACATCCCCAAGACTGCTGTGGAGGATTTATTTTTGCTTTATTTTAATTTGTGTTTTTGCCAAATCCTGAGAGAGAGAGAGAGAGAGAGAGAGAGAGAGAGAGAGAGAGAGAGAGAGAGAGAGAGAGAGAGAGAGAGAGAGAGAGAGAATTTCATTTGCTTTAGTTTTGCTAAATCGCGCGTGCGCGTGCGCGAGAGAGAGTGTGTGTGTGTTTGTGTGTGTGTGTGTGTGTGTTTGTGTGTTTGTGTGTGTGTATGTGTGTTTGTGTGTCTGGAGTGCGCGCCGAAGAACAAGTGGTAGTTAGCGAATGATTGTTTGTAGTGGGAAAGACTGTCGGTATATTTGAGGTTGTTTGTTTACATTGTTTTTAGCTAGGTTACGACAGTGGTGAATGTTTCGGAGCGAATGCTTTTTTTATTTGACAGCAGCTTAAGGCAGTTGTGTGAACGCTGGATTATATATATTTTTCTTACCAGCGTTGGAAGTGTTCATTGATTTTCTGATTAAGTACAGTTTTGTTTATCTTTGCTTATCGTGATTGTGAATGATAGGAACAATTTATTATTTATCTTTGATTATAGTGCGATAGTTCAGTTAGCTAGAAGTGTTCGTAAGTGTTTTTCTTTTTTATTTTGGCAGGCCGTGATTCCTCCTTTGGAGAGAGTTCACTTGAATGTGAAATTGACTGTTGATGACCAGGCTTGTTTAAGGAACTTGTTAGAATGCTCTAGTGGATTGACCAACTGTTGACAACCTGGCCTGTTTATTACAATTAAGATTTCGGATGATGATGATAATGATGATGATGATGATGATGATGATATCGACAACGATGACACCCGTGACCCCGATGAGTTAAGGCTGTTAAGGATATTTAAGACAGTCTTCTGGTTATATATAGTGGTGTTGTGCCATAAAAGACAGTTAGCTTGTGTGTATAGACAGTGTTGGGGTCTATAAAATATATATGAATACGGATATTTATTTGGGTGTTGGTGTGCGGTTGATTTAAGTTTTGTTGGGTTTTGTTGATTATTTGAATGGTGGTTATTGTATATTTAGTGTGAAGTTTATGATTAGTTGTAAGTGTGATTATTATTTTGATTGTGGATTATTTATGTTGAGCGTTTTAGTTTTAAGAAATATAGTATTAAGGGTATGTTTTGTTTTTATGTCCTTTTTGTTCAAGAGTCCAGTTTATGATAAAGTAAGGGGAAAGTATGTGTTGAGGAGACAATTGTCAGTAAGTAAGATTCAAGGGTGTGGGGGTTGTTTTGCAACATCCCGCCACACTGCCATCACCACTCTGTTTGGTACATACACCTTCAATTACTCCTGTTTTGGCCTTCGTAATGCTGGGGCCACTTTTCAACGTCTCATGGATGGCACCTTAGGGGACCTCCCCTTCTGTGTATGTTATGTGGACGACCTACTTGTGTTCTCCTCCTCAAAAGAGGAACACCTCCGTCACCTGCGCATCGTGCTCGACCGCCTGCAACAAAACGGCCTTGTAGTCCGGTAAGACAAGTGTACCTTTGGCGCCAACGAAGTGTCGTTCTTAGGGCACCGCATCACTCCTGAAGGAGTCTATCCCCTCCCTGAGAAGGTAGCAGCCGTTCAGGACTTCCCCGCACCCTCGACCGTCAAAGCTCTGCAGAAATTCTTGGGCATAATCAACTATTATCACCGTTTTCTGCCAGCCATTGCCGCCACTTTTGCTCTCCTCTATGCCTCCCTCAATGGCAAGCCAAAGGACCTGAAGTAGGGTCCCCTTCAAGAAGCGGCCTTCTGCAATGCAAAGAAGGCTCTATCAACCGCTGTGGCTCTCACTTTTCCTATCTCACATGCCCCTCTCCTTCTCTCCACCGATACCAGCGACGTCGCTATTGGTACAGTACTCGAGCAGGTGGTCAACGGCTCGCCCCGCCCATTGGCTTTCTTCAGCAGAAAACAGTCCAAGGCAGAATCGGGTTATTCTACCTTCGATCGCGAATTGCTGGCGGTGCACTTGGCTGTCCGTCACTTTAGCCATTTCTTAGAAGGTACGCCCTTCGTCATTCACACATTTGCATCAAGCAAAGAGGACTTCATCCATTGCGGAAGTCACAGCTGCTTTTCTAGGAGAAGTAATGGAGTCCTCCTTTTCCGTAGGTTGTTCAGGGTTATATGATCATCACTCATACCTGATCAACCTCCACAGGAGATCGAATGGAAAGAGGCAGGTTGGAGAGTGCTAGCTGTGGGAAAAAGAAGTAGGGACTTTTTCGACTTCGAGGACGAACTCAAAGGCAAAGGATCCCTTTTCAACTTCTTCCTTCGTTTATTGTACAGCTACCACTGGGAAGATAATCACTCAGAGCACTCAGAACAAGGAAAAGCCTCTGTGCAGGAGTGCCCTCAGCACAAAGCTCAAACCCAGTGAGGATCAGTCTCCATGTTTGACATAAAGGTACTACAGTTATATCTGAAAAAGAAAAAGGAAGCAAAGCTACTATAGTCAATTAATAGGAAAATCTGGGCGAGAGAGACGTGCACATCTTCACTCAACCATAGCCAAAGCAAAAGTAGGCTCAGTTGATAGGCGATTGTGAAAGCAGGTGGCCGGACTGGGCTACACCCTGCTATACCTTCTAACTAGTTTAGGGGCATTGATACCTCCCATAAAAGTTTTTATGGCTAAACTACCATGCCCTAAATCATCTCTCATAGGTAAAGACCAAAGTTTTATATTTGTGTAGGAACAAATACAGTATTTATCACAGTATGAGGTGGAGGGGGTTAGAGTCATCAATGTATCTCAACTGATACATTGTATATATAGATTGAGGGATCTTTGTAGAATTCCTTTTGGGCCACAACTGGACACACATTTTATCCTCCTACTTCAACAATCTCACCTCTTCTTTTCTTACAGCTTGATAACCACCACCACTAAATTTTCAGTTAATAATGACCCTGTTATAGTGCTGGGATCTAAGGGCAAAATTTCATAAATCCAAATGGTTTCAGTTTATCCTGCATTTCATGAATGCTAAGCAATAGGAGGTAGTAGGTTGGCCAGGGCACCAGCTGCCTGTTGAGATACTACTGCTACAGAGTTATGGGGTCCTCTGATTGGCCAGACAGTACTACATTGGATCCTTTTTTTCTGGTTACGGTTCACTTTCCCTTTGCATACACATACACCGAATAGTCTGGCTTATTCTTTACAGATTCTCCTCTGTCCTCATACACCTGACAACACTGTGATTATCAAACAATTCTTCTTCGCCCAAGGGGTCAACTACTGTACTGTAATTGTTCAGTGGCTACTTTCTCTTGGTAAGGGTACAAGAGACTCTTGCTATGGTAAGCAGCTCTTCTAAGAGAAGGACACTTCAAAATCAAACCATTGTTCTCTAGTCTTAGGTAGTGTCATAACCTCTGTACCATGGTCTTCCACTGTCTTGGGTTAGAGATCTCTTGCTTCAGGGTACACTCGGGCACACTATTCTATCTTATTTCTCTTTCTCTGGTTTTGTTAAAGTTTTTTTATAGTTTATTGAAGAAATATTTATTTTAATGTTACCGTTTTCTAAGATATTTCATTTTTCCTTGTTTCCTTTCCTCACTGGGCTATTTTCTCTGTTGGAGCCCCTGGGCTTGTAGCATTCTGCTTTTTCAACTAGGGTTGTAGCCCAGCAAGTAATAATAATAATAATAATAATAATAATAATAATAATAATAATAATAATAATAATAATAATAATAATGATGATTTTAAAATGATTATGTAAGGCATGGTACTCCCATAGGATAAAAATCCCTTTCCCTCTTTATCCAGATACCTTAAACTGTTAATCTATTGTAGCTAGAGGGGCACCTAGTAGACAGCATGCCTTTGCCTCGCCAAGCAGTCTTATTTTGCTTTTAACTCCACTGCGTGCATGTACTTCAATGAATTTTCTTCAAAATCTATTAAATTAATCCTTGGGTCATACTCCACATGTCCACCCAGTTTCATTGAAATTGGTTCAGTATTTTTGCGTAATATGTTCACAAACAAAAAATAAACTAATGAAATATTTGCCATTTACTTAACATTGTGATTACTATATATTCAAATTACTGCTGTATACTTGTGCTTTGAAGTACTTTATCCAAAAAAGTTACAGATTTATCCTTGGGTCATACCCAACATGCCTACCGAATTTGATCAAAATTGGTACAGTAGTTTTTGTGTAAGGTTGCTCACAAAGAAACAAACAAATAAATAAACTAAGAAATAGATGACAGTGGTGAATACATACCCTTAAAAAAACGAAAAGAAGCCAATAAAACTTGCATATGCAAATGACACTTCAGAACTAATGTCTGTGCTCTCTTTTCTTCTTGTTTCTCACTGTTATCCATACATTAATAAGGGGTCTGTTGCCTGATATGCCCTCTCCAATGCTTTTATCAAAAGCAAAATTTTCCACCAAACCTCTTCTCTCCATATCATCATTCCCCTTATCACTGCATCTAATTCTCTGCATTAGGAGGCTGCTTTCTCCAAGGGAGGAGAGGATGAAGAAAAGAATAAGGGCCAGACATACCTTTTCATTCATGCAGACTAAAACCGGGTAACAATGCCCTCTACCTTCTTCTACTTGTCCATTAAGGAGCCTGAGGTTTAGACCAGCTGTTGTGCAGCCACCACAGGGCCGATAGAAAACGTATCGAGCCTCCTGTGGGTCACGTGTTGCAGGTAGTGGGCTGTGAAGGTGGTCTGACGCTTCCACACCCAAGCTTGCAGGACCTGCGTCACTGAATAATTCTTCTTGAAGGCCAGGGACGTAGCTATGCCCCTGACATCATGCGCTCTAGGGCGACGTGACGGAGAAGGGTCAGGATTCGAGGCCAGGTGTATTACCTTGCGAATCCAGGCTGATATGGTATTCCTGGTGACCCTTCTCTTCATTTTCCCAGTGCTCACGAACAAGGCTTGAACCTGGGGATGAACTACAGCTGTTCTCTTAAGATACAACCTCAGAATCCTTACTGGAAAAAGTAGGAGATGGTCTGGGTCATCTGTTACAGAACGGAGACTCGAAACCTGGAAAGAGTCAAACCGAGGGTCCGGCACTCCCGGGTTTTGAGTCTTGGCAACAAACTCAGAGACGAATCTGAACGTTACCTCCCCCTATCCCCTTGAATGGGCGATGTCGTATGAGAGACCATGTAGTTCGCTGACTCGCTTGGCCGAGGCCAAAGCTAGCAGACACACTGTCTTCCAAGTAAGGTGGCGATCTGAAGCCTGGCGTAGTGGTTCGTAGGGAAGTCTCTTTAGAGACCTGAGAACTCGAACCACGTTCCAAGGAGGTGGTCTCACTTCCGACTGAGAGCAGGTAAGGTCATAGCTTCGTATGAGAAGAGAAAGTTCCAGCGAGGAAGAAATGTCCATTCCTTTGAGCCTGAAGGCTAGACTTAAGGCTGAGCGATAGCCTTTCACTGCCGAGACTGAAAGGCGCATTTCCTCCCGCAAATACACGAGGAACTCCGCTATTGCTAGAATAGTGGCATCGAGTGGAGAGATACCCCTTCCATGACACCAACCACAGAAAACTCGCCACCTCGCCTAATAGACCCCTGCGGATGACTTGCGCAGATGTCCAGACATCCTGTTGGAAACTTGTAGCGAAAATCCTCTCTTTGAGGAGATGCTGGATAGTCTCCAGGCGTGAAGTCGAAGCGAAGCTACGGCTTTGTGGAAGATGTTGGCATGTGGTTGTTTGAGTAGCTCTTGACATGGCGGGAGTTCCCTTGGAGGCTCCGTAAGGAGTTGCAGAAGGTCCGGGAACCATTCTGCATGATGCCATAGCGGAGCTATGAGGGTCATTGACAGGTTGACCGATATTCTGGTCTTGTTGAATACTCTCCTCATCAGACAGAACGGGGGAAAGGTGTACACATCGATGTTGTCTCACCGTTGTTGGAAGGCATCTTGCCAGAGAGCCTTGGGGTCCGGGACTGGGTAGCAGTACAGCGGGAGCTTGTAGGTCAGCGCTGTAGCGAACAGGTCCCCCACAAAGTCAGGACTTTGTTGGCTACTAGAGGATCCAAAGACCACTCGGTACTCACTATCTGTGTCGCTCTGCTCAGACTGTCGGCAAGCACATTCCTTTTGCCCGGAATGAAGCGAGCTGCTAGTGTGATCGAGTGGACTTCGGACCATCTCAGTGTCTCCACTGCAAGATGGGATAGCTGTTCTGAAAACGTACCTCCCTCCTTGTTGATATAAGCCACCACTGTGGTGTTGTCACTCATCACTACCACCGAGTGGCCCACCAGGACTTGGTGGAACTTCTGAAGTGCCAGGAACATGGCCTTCATTTCTAGCAGGTTTATGAGAAGGTACTTTTCTGATTCTGACCACAGGCCTGAGGTCCTGTGGTTCAGAACGTAGGCCCCCCATCCTCTCTTTGATGCATCCGAAAACAGCATCAAGTCCGGGGGGAGGACGAGAAGATCCACTCCCTTTCGTAGATTCTCGTCTGCCACCCACCACTGGAGATCCGTCTGTTCCGGTTGTCCCATAGGGATCAGGGTGTCCGGGGAATCGTGTCCTTGATTCCACCGTGACTTGAGTCGCCACTGGAGAGATCTCATTCTGAGGCGACTGTTGGGAACCAGACGGGCCAGGGAGGAGAGATGGCCGAGGAGACGTAGCCACGTTTGGGCTGGAAGTTCTTCTCGTGTGAGGAAAGGTCTCGCGACCTTCCTTAGCCTTGCTATCCTGTCGTCTGATGGGAAGGCTTTGTGGAGATTGGTGTCTATGACCATGCCTAGGTATACCAGTCTCTGAGAGGGCTGCAGAGAGGACTTCTCGAGGTTTACCATGATCCCTAGATCTTGGCAAAGTCCCAGAAGCTTGTCTCGGTGGTGAAGAAGGGTTGCCTTCGAGTCTGCTAGGATCACCCAGTCGTCTAGATAACGGAGGAGACACCTTGGTGAACACTTGGGGTGCTGTGGAGAGACCGAAGCACAGTACCTTGAACTGGTAGATCTTGTCGTCTAGGCAAAATCTTAAGTACTTCCTTGAAGACGGGTGGACTGGGATCTGGAAGTACGCGTCCTTCAGGTCCAGTGTGCACATGAAGTCTGGTGGTCTCACTGCAAGCCTGACCGTGTCTGCCGTCTCCATACTGAACGGAGTCTGTTTGACAAACCCGTTCAGTGTCGAGAGGGCGATGACTGGTCTCCAGCCTCCAGACGCCTTTCTCGCCAGAAAGAGTCGACTGTAGAAGCCTGGGGACCCGTCCACAACCTCTTGGAGGGCGTCCTTCTTCAACATGGTCTGGACTTCTGCCCGGAGGGCCTGTCCCTTTACCAATCCCATGGTAAGGGAGCTCAATGACACTGGATTCGCTGTCAGGGGAGGTAGACATGAGATGAACGGGACGCGATAACCCTGACTGATTACGGAAATCGTCCAGGTATCTGCCCCAACTTGTTGCCACCTTGTCGCGCAACTTTGTAGGCATCCCCCCACTGGTGGACATGCAGGGGGACTGCCAATCCTAGCGTTTACGGCCTCGGCCGTTCCAGGATTTTTGCCTCCTCCCCTGGAGGACTTCTTGCCCCTTCTGCCCTTGGCAGGAAAGGGCTTAGACACCTTCTGCTTCGCTGTCGTTGTCGTTGTCTTCCTAGTGTCCTTAGCTGGACGGGGTTGCTGAGCTGCTGGAGGTTTGTAAGGCCTCGATGTCAGGGCCTTGTGGATGAGGGAATCCTGATTGGACTTCCTCCACCTCTCAGAGGCTAGCTCCACGTCCTTTGGCTCAAACAAGCTCTTATCGAGAACGGAAGAGTGTCTGAGCCTGCTAACATCAGAACTGGGGACCTTCTGGTGGAACCTCTCAGCCACTGCGTCCCAACGCTTGAGAATCGTGTTGGCCCACAAGCTCGAGACTTGATGGGCCAGAAACTCGATGGTTCGCGTGCCTGAGAGTAAGAATGTCTCCAGTGCCTTCCTGGTACTTTATTTGGACATGTCCTCAGAATGTACCAGGATGCCCAGAGATCCCAGCCAGATGTCCAGCCACGAAGTTGCCTGTATGGCGCACTTCGCAACTTTTTCTTGGCTTAGGATCTCAGTTGCGGAATAGTACACTTGCCGGTTGGAGAGTCTCTCAAGAGGGACTCCCCCAGTGAGTTTTTCCTCCCAATGGTGTACTAGAAGACTCAAACAAGTCTCCTCTGATGTACTCGAGGAGGAGGGAGGAGCTTGTTACCGGCACTGGATCTATTGGAGGAGGCAAGCTCAGAGAGCTGGCCCTCAACCTTATCTCTGGCACTCTTCATCCCCTGAGACCAGGGCAAAGCTGCACTAGCCCTAGAGGGTTTCTGGGGGCCGTAAATTCGGTCCAGGACCGTATCCTTCCCTTCACGAGGAAGAATCTCTGGGTCTGGAATCCCATTGAGGTTCCTCATGAGGGTCAGGACTTGCCAGAACGCATGTTCTGACTCCTGGTGCTCTCCTCCTGAAGGACTGGCAGTGAAGTCTCCCATCCACAGAGGCTCTTCCTAGGGAGACTCGCGGACGTTCTCCAAAGGTCTATCTGGTTCCTGTCGGGTCCTTGCGGAAGACTTGGGAACAGTCTTCGAGTCCTTCGGCTCCCTCCTAGGAGGGATGCAGGACTCCAGCAATGAAGGATGTAAGGCCTTCGCCACCTCTATACGAGGAGACTTCTCAAGAAGTGGCGGAGTTTTCCCCATTGGTGCGATGGGGGAACGGACCGGATCTTCCGGCTCTCCTGAGGATGGGTAATACTCATCCGCAGAGGAGGGAGAGAAAGTCTGAGGTGGGGTAGGAGCCTTATGTAAGGACTTGCGAGGGGACAGGATAGTCCTTGGAGAAGTTACCACGTCTGGGACTCCTCTCTTGCTCTTCAGGGGGGAGGAAGTTGCCACTGATTTGTGATGCAAGTCAGAAAGCACAGGCTTCATTGCCTGCATAAGCGCTCTGACAATGGTACCAAACCAGGGCTGCTGGCTGACAGTCACGCTGTCAGATACTCCCTCTGGAGGGAAAGCGATCGTTCGATCCCTTGGAGAAGTCGACACATGAGGGTTCGCCTGTTGAGAATCTGCAATGAAGAAAGAAGAAAGATCCTTAGACCTGTCCGGAAACCTCCCCTCCTCCGGAGAGCGCACTGTTCTGCACTTGCGGGGAGGGGAGCGCGATGTTAACCTGTCCGCCTGTACCCCTGATGCAACTCGGCCGTGATCGCGTTGGCGATCGTTGCACCGATCACGCTGGTGATCGCGTGAAAAGACCTGTTCTGGATCGCGCGTAAATGAATCATGCGCAGCAGGATATTCAAGCTCGCGCTCGCGCGTGAGCGTGGGCGTGTGAGGTTGAGGGCGCGGGCGCGTGGGTGCGCGGGCGCGTGGGTGCGCGGGCGCGTGGGTGCGCGGGCGCGTGGGTGCGCGGGCGCGTGGGTGCGCGGGCGCGCGTAGGAGATGGCGAGGGCGTTTGGCGCACAGGAGCTATCTTATGAGGAGGGGTAGAAGGCTGGATGAGAGGGCGCGCAGTGGGCTGAGGGGCTACTGATGAGCGCGTGCGCGGTAGCATGCTGGCGCGTGTCTGTCACGACCGGGCGTGGGCGCGATTGCGCCGCCTGGCGATAGCGAGAGGGCGAGTTCGCGCGTTGGCGCGCAGGCGAGAGGTGTGCAGGTTGTGCAGTTGCCTTAGGCGATCGTGAGATAGCCGGGCGCGCAGGGGATCGTGGGCACGCATGGCACGCATCAGGATTTGGGCGCACAGGTGTGCATTGTTGCGATGGGCGCGCAGCAGGAACTGACCGTGTAGGTGTGCGAACTGGGCGCGCAGCGGGAACCTCGCGCGCTACTGAAACATTGTGCGCAGATTTTATATTGCGCGCCGTTAGCAGAGAGTCCAGGGGAACCCGTGAGCGCCCGTGCGCTATCTTGGGAACCTCCTGGACTGCGCGCTGTGATGTAGAAGCGCGCTGTGATGTAGAAGCGCGCTGGTGCGTTGGCGAGCACGTTTGCGTTATAACAGGAACAGTGCAAGGTTCGCGCGCATCACCCTTAGTAGTATAAGTGTTGGGGGTCTAGAGACACCTGTGAGCGCCTGTGCGCTAACTTAGGTGCCTCTTGGACCGCACGTTTGTCGTCTAGAGACACCTGTGAGCGCCTGTGCGCTAACTTAGGTGCCTTTTGGACCGCGCGTTTGTCAGGAACTGCCGGGCGCGTGTGCGCAGGCAAGCACGTGTCGGCAGGTGGGCGTGGGAACGCTATCTCAGGAACAGCTGATGGGCGCGGGCGCGCCGATGGTTGTGGGTGCGCAGGGGAACCCTGGCGTGTAACTGGAACATTTGCGCGCAGGTGAGCGCCGTGGCGCTAAATCAGGATCAGCGGCAACAGCAGGAGGGCGCGCAGATATAACCTGGCGCGCAAGGGTATGATGCGCAGTTTTGCGCTCATTGCCCTTTTGCCCCGAAGGGACTGGTGCCTGCGCAATGACAGGTTTAGATGGCACGTAGCGTGCATCCTCCTTGAAAGGAGATGGCAGGACAGCATGTCTGGAGGGTGACTGGATACAAAGTCCCAAAGGACGACCATCCTCTGAAGGGGATCGCGAACGATCCCTGGAGAGGTCTAAGGTGGTAGCTGGCAGGACCGGTGATCGGCGAGTTGTCTCCTACACAGAGGACTGCGGGGATGACGAGCTGAAGAGGCGCCTCCTAACTCCCATGTGAGGAGAAGGAAGGCCTCAACGGGGAGGGGGAGGACGAGCCTTCCGCCTTATATGCCCACGAGGGGCCGTTGGATCAGAACTCTGACCTTCGTAGGGCCTCTGCAGTGGAGTCTCTGTTAGTGAACTCCCCCTGGGGGGAGAATCACCGGCAGAAGAGACCGTAGGACTTAGTTCCTCCCTCGAAGGATGTTCGGAGGGGGAACCTAAGCCCTCAGCTACCTCAGCAACAACAGGCACAGGAGTTTGAGCAGAATCACTCGATGTCTCCATCACAACAACGTCAACAACCGACAGAGGATCTATCCCTGCTGTCGTCGGCGATTGTTTAACAGCCGCACCCAGTTTGATCATGTCAAACAGGGCTTCCCTGGAGGGCGAACATTGAAGCCCCAAGGAAGCCCAAAGCTGTAATAAATCATTATTATTAACAGGAAAATCAATATTTAAATCCTCCTCGGGGAGGGGGGGGAGGGGCAGCTGCCTCGCTATGGGAGGCAACTACCTCTCCCGCATCCCGGGATCAGTCAACAGCAATACGGTCTACGCTACCACTCGCTGGCCTCTCGGGAGAGACCGCTCGAGTGGGAGCTTCGGAGGAGGAAAGGGCTACGGAAGAAGAAGTCTTGGGATTTTCTCTCTTCAAAGAAGCCTCTGAAGGAGAAATATCCCTTTTAGCCCTCTTCTTGCATCGCCGGGCAAACCTCTCCCACTGGGAGGTAGACCACTCCCTACACTCGATACATACGTTAGACCTATCACACCGTTGGCCTCTACACTGAGGGCATAAGGAGTGAGGATCGGTGTCCAAGGCCGACATAAAGGTACCACAAGGACGGCCGGCTTGTCCAGGGCACGTACGCATGATGAAAGAATAGAGGCCAACTTCAAACACACACTGAAAGAAAGAGCAAAACAGATTATGGCAGTCAAAAACGGAGGAGAGCGCAGACAGGTCTGTCGTCTCTCCGAGCCAAAAGTAAAGTGAAGCACTCACTGTGTGTGTGAGGGAGGAGGGGTAGCAAGCTACCCCTCCCTACCCCTCCGCTAACTAGCGGAGGGGTAGTATACCCTCGTTAAAATTCTTATGGCTCGTCATTTCAGCTACGCCAAAGTAATTACCCCATGTAAATAGCGTGGTTTGTATTTCAGTTACGGAACAATTATATATTTTCAGAAAAACCATGGTCTTCCGAATAGGGAAAATATAGAAGAAGAAAGACAGGGACATTAACTAGCATAACCACAGACACATAACCTATCCTAGTATTCTAGGTTTTTCTCTTTACTTACCAATGGGTTTCAACTACCTGGAATAGCCCATCCAATCCCAAAAACGTTTCACTTACAAAGCTATAATTAAAAACTTGGCCTATGTAACAAATTTGAATGGTTCCTTACCCAACACTAGAAAGTCAAAGTCTGAAGTCTTTCTGCAACTACGAAGACTGATAATTGGAGTCCCCTTTTTACTGTTAGGTGAAGGTATAATGTAGTCGTTTCTAGCATGATCTTGTGGCGCTGTACATCGCTCTTGTTCTGTTGAATTAATATATTTGTATAACTATAACAGTCCAAGATGAAAAATAAATATTTGGTAGAGAAATTGATGTTAAAGATACTTTTACCTGGTAAATGAAAATATATAGAGAGGGCACTAGCTAAAATAATAAATTTGGAAATAATTTGTATTTTTCCTAACATACAAACCTGAAGCTATTTATAATAGGGTATTGCTTTCGGCGCAGCTGAAAGACAAGCCATGGTAATTCTAGTGAGGGATAACTACCCCATCCGCTAGTTAGCGGGTGGGGGTGGGGTAGACTGGCTACCCCGCTCACTCACACCTCTTGGCTGAGTAACCACTTTGCTTTATGGCAAGACTTCTCGGGGAACAGGGTGGCGGGCCAATCTGTATAAATAGCTTCAGGTTTGTATGTTAGGAAAAATACAAATTATTTCCAAATTTGTTATTTGTTCT
Organism: Palaemon carinicauda; assembly: GCF_036898095.1. Classification (NCBI taxonomy): domain Eukaryota; kingdom Metazoa; phylum Arthropoda; class Malacostraca; order Decapoda; family Palaemonidae; genus Palaemon; species Palaemon carinicauda. The sequence continues at coordinate 109,070,613 of NC_090744.1, read as the reverse complement.
GACACATATACAAACCTTCGCTATTTATAATAGGGTGACTTACTCTTAGGAGGGAGGAAGTCCTCACCAACTGGCCTTGGTCATGACCCGGGGTCCTCTCTATTTCGATCTGGGATCGATAGTAGAAGGGACCCTACCCTCGCTAAAATCAAGTGCCGATGTGAGGTAATGCACTGATAGCGGCCTGCAGAAGCTTGTGTGTGAGTGGAACTAACAGTGTGGCTTGTCTTTAATATAGGAACTCGAGTAGAGAACCTATTGTTCTTAAAGACTTACCCAATACCCTCCCTCTAAAAGGTATTGGGGACGTAACATAGTATTCTTCTATACTTAGGAGGCGCAAGGGAAATGGGTCTCACCTGCAGCGAGGTGAGGTCAGCTATGCTGAGGCTTGCGGAGCTGTTTTCCCCAGAGGGGAGAAGGTGAAAGGAAGAAAGGAGCCAGACATTCTTACTCATTCACCCCAGACTAATCCGGGTAGCCTCAGCCCTCAACCCTCTGCTACTTGTCCATCAAGGAGCCTGAGGTGTTTAGACCATTTGTTGTGCGACCACCACAGGACCAACGGAAAAGGTCTCCATGTTCTTGTGGGTTACGTCTTTGCAGGTAGTGGGCCGTGAAGATCGAATGACGCTTCCACATGCCCACTTAAAGTATCTGCACCACAGAGTAATTTCTTGAATGCCAGGGACGTAGCAACGCCAGTGACGTTACGAGCTCTGGGTCTTAGGATGGAGGAGAGTCTAGATTAAGAGTAACCTGAACTGCCTTCCGATCCCAGAGGGGAAGAAAATCCTTGAGGTCGTCCTCTTGACCTTCCCCGTGCTGGTCAACAGTGCCGACACACGGGGGCGAGCTGGTATTGTTCTTTTAAGGTAACCCCGCAGACTCCTCACTGGGTAAAACCCCAGTTGATGGGTTTCAGGTTACCGAACGAAGATTCTTTATTCAAAAAGGGCTGCACCTAGGGTACAGCATACTCGGAATTGAGTCTTGGCAATCCACTCAGGGACGCCGCTGAGGATTACTTCTCCCCGTCTCCTAGGGTAGGAGACAACAGAGGTTGGATCATACAACACACTAACTCTCTTGGTCAAAAGCCCAAGTGAGTAGAAAAGGCATCTTCCGTGTAAGGAAGCGATCTGCTGCTGGGCCTATGGTTCGTAGAGAGGGGCCTCCAGAGACTGCATGCACATTCTCTGCCTCCAGGAAACGTTTGCAACAAATCCGGCTGTGGGAATTATTGCCAAAAGAATTTTGATCGTTGACTAACTGTAATATTTCCTTGGATGAGAACGAACATGTTCTCAAACAAAATATACAGTTATAGAGGCGATCATTTCCCCTTTGGTTTACCCCTCCTCATTATATGAGGGGTTAGCCAGAGTTCATTACACAGAAACGGATATCCGTTTACCTGTGGGCGGGGTTTGAAACGTTCGTAACGTAATGAAAAGATGCCTACGCTGTTGCTAACGTTCTTTTAACGTCAGCTAACAATGTTCCTTTGGGACTAATTGTTTGAAACAATAACCCTGTAAGGATAGAATAAAAGTCTCGGAAGACTATCGTGTAAAAAGGCAAGTCGTTATACCCAGGGTACAATGACGGGGGAGGCTGCCTCCATCAAACGGTAGAACTGAGTTTAAGACCATAACCTCGCATTTTTGTCTTGGTTAGAGTGCATGCTCCGGGAATGCTTACGGCTTTCATGAAGTTTTAACACCCATTGAAGTTTTGTAAAAACTTCTCAAGCACGAGTCGCCCGAAAAAGGGTGGTCTCGTATGTGGAGGTTTGCTTCAAGAAGGCCAGACATAATTGCCATCGACCGCTTACTCAAAGGGGTTGCCATCAAACGCTTTCTCGATAGTGAGAAAACTAACGTCTAAATCAGGCAAAGCCTGCCAGGGGAAATGAACTGCAATGTAAGGAATTTTCATTCCCCGCTCATTTCCATCTGCTAACCAAACCACTCGAAGTGGGAAGGTGGAGGAAAGATGACGGTGGTTCGTACAAAAACGAAAGGATCGGTGCTGGCGAAACCAGACTAGCTGATATAGTAATCAGCTGGGAGTGTAGAGTGACGTATCAAGTCACACCTTTGGAAGACCCATCCCGTAAAGGGGGGGGTGTCAACCACAGAGTTTTCATAAAACTCTGGATCGCGGAAACAGAGATTCGGATGAGAACCTAGGGGTTCAGAATCTATTTGTGAATTCCTTTCTCACGACCTTAAGGAATGTTGTGCTGAGAACCCACAGGAACTCTGACACTGATTCCTGATGGAATTTCCAAGAGTCGTGATACATGACCAGGACCCAAAGGAACTGTGTCATAGTTATCTGTAGGGATTCGTAAACCCTTAGGCAGCAGGCATCCCTCTGTCATCAGAGTAAAACTCTTGATGACGATGGGCGCGCGAACAATTCACGGGACGAGAGTTCGAAAACTCTGTCATAAGAGTAAACCTCTTGTGCACTCGTGAACACTCTGTCATATAAGTATGGCTATGATCACGAGAACTGAAAGGTTCAGTGTGAACTGCGTTGTGAGACCCCGAAGGATCATAAGAGTTGTTTGCGCACTTCAACCAGTTGCGTGCACCTCGTTGTTCGTGCGCGCCAAGTTGGTCGTGCGCTCCAATCCGATCGGGTGCGCTGCTCTTCCGCCGCACTGTTCGTGCATAAGGTTGCTCGCACGCATCGCGCGCATGGCGCGCCAAAGGATGAACCCGGGCGCCATGATCGCCATTTTGTTTGCGTGCGCCAAGGAGGTCGTGCACGCCGATTCAGTCGTGCTCGCCAAATTGGACGTGCGCGTCAACTTGGTCGTGTGCACGAGAGCTTTCAGGTTGTTGAGAGAACTCACTGCTACGCTCACCTGAAGGTTCACGATAGCTTGTGTTGTGTGAGCGCGAACGATCAACACAACGAGAGTTTAAAAACTCTCTTGTCATAATAAGAATGACTCTGGTCACAAGAACCCGAAGTTCAGCGTGAACTGTGTTGCACGAACTCGAAGGAGCAACGCAACGAGAAACCGGAGTTTCTCTGTCACGAAACACCGAGGTGTTAGCGTGACTAGAGTTACGAGAGCCCAAGGGTTCAGCGTAGCTAATGTTACGAGACCCCAAAGGGTCAGCGCAACGAGAAACCGAAGTTTCCCTGTCACTAAACAAAGTGTCGGAGTGACTAAAGTTACGAGAGCCCAAGGGTTCTGCGTAACTAATGTTACGAGACCCCGAAGTTCAGTGTAACGAGAAACCGAAGTTTCCCTGTCACAAAGCACCGAAGTGTCAGTGACTAAAGTTAGAGAGCCCTAGGGTTCAATATAACTGATGTTACGGGACCCCGAAGGGTCAGCGTAACGAGAAACCGCAGTTTCCCTGTCACAACACACTGGAGTGTTAGTGACTTAAAGTTACGAGAGCCCAAGGGCTCAGCATAACTAATGTTACGAGACCCCGAAGGGTCAGCGCAACGAGAAACCGACGTTTCCCTGTCACCAAACACCGAAGTGTCAGAGTGACTAAAGTTACAAGAGCCCAAGGGTTCTGCATAACTAATGTTATGAGACCCGCGTGATTGATGGCACAAGTTCCCGAAGGCTCAACGTTACCATCGTTACGAAAGCCCGAAGGTTCAGCGTAACTGAAACCCGAAGGTTTCGAGCGGAGTCCCGAAGGACTCCACTGTCTTGAGACCCCGCAGGATCAACATCACAAAGGATCAAGATAACACCTCCGCACAAGAGGCTTGTTCTCCCGAAGGAGAATGTCGCTTAAGAGAAGGCTCTCGCTCCGCCCCTGAAGGAGAACCATAAGTGTAACGGGGGACCCCCGATGCCCAGAGGTGGTCTTCTCTCGAGGACGAGAGACTCGTTACCCCGAAGGGATAACCTGCTTCGGAGAAAGCTCTGCCACCGCCCCTGTTGGATCAGCAAGCTCCTACAAGTTATTTCTCACAAACGAGAGGGAAGTTCTCCCGAAGGAGATCGCCTAAGACAAGCTTTCTCTCAGCTCTATGGGAATAAAGCATAGGCGTAAAAGAAAAAATCTCTCTCGCGAACAAGGGAGAAGTCCTTCTGAAGGAGGACATCGCCAAAGACAAGCTTTCTCTCAGCCCTATGGGAAAAAAGCGTAGGCGTAAGAACTCTCTCTCGTGAACGAGAGAGAAGTCCTTCCGAAGGAGGACATCGCCTAAGGCAAGCTTCCTCCCAGCTCTATGGGAAAAAAAGAGTAGGCGTAAGAACTCTCTCGCGAATGAAAGAGGAGTCCTCCCGAAGGAGGACATCGCCTAAGGCAAGCTTCCTCCCAGCTCTATGGGAAAAACGCGTAGGCGTAAACAAATCACTCTCTCTCTCGCGAGAGAGAGAAAGAAGTTCCCCTCAGAGGAGGAACATCAAGTTGAAGGTTGACAGCGAATGCTACCTCGTAATGAGGGCAGCTCATGAGCTACCACATGTGTACTACGTCGCTGTTACCTGTGAAAAAAAGAAAGTGTTATCAATTACAATTCATTCTCCGTTGCACAAAAATCACTATTTGGGGAATAAGACACCTTTCCTTGTAAGATAATTCCTCGAAAGGGAGCTGAACTGTTATAAACTTTAATTCTGTAATGAAACAAACACACGGCAGTGTTGAGAACCTGCCGAAAGACAACAACCTTACGGCGGAGGCAGTTGGATACGATGTCAACAGCACTAAAGTTACACGTATCTAACAACGTATATTTCCATTTATACATATATATACTCAAATATATATAAGATAAATGAAAACACACAAGAAAACCAAAAATAAAAATAAACGAAAACATCAAGACCAGTCTTTGCGGGAGAGAAGGGCAGCATGTCCGTCCTCTACCGAGCCAAAAAGTAAAGTGGTTACTCAGCCAAGAGGTGTGAGTGAGCGGGGTAGCCAGTCTACCCCAGCCCCCACCCGCTAACTAGCGGATGGGGTAGTTATCCCTCACTAAAATTATCATGGCTCGTCTTTCAGCTGCGCCGAAAGTAATACCCTATTATAAATAGCAAAGGTTTGTGTATGTGTCGGAACAAACATGACTTCTTTACTCCCTGACAGAGAACATATACCCATATCTGATCACAGCCTTTTGATGTTCTAAGTATATTTTGAATTACCCACCCCCGCTTAATGTAATGCTCTTTCTTAGGCACAAGACTTTTAATATTCCTTAATTGATTCCCAGTGGAATCATTAAGTTTTGGTCTCCTGTTCTATGCCACCATACATCTACACATCAGATAAAGGTCTTCCTCTATTATATTTTTACCTCCCAAACTTTGACTCATTCACTTGTATCCCAATAAAGGGTTCCAAAAAAGGTGTTCAGTCTTAGGAGTAGTTTTCTGTAACTTCCAGCAATGAGACCTACATCGAATCAACATTTGTTTGTATCTAGCCAAAGTTATAGGTGATGATTTGCTGAGCAGTTTTTTCCTCACCTCTATATGAAGCCTTTCTATGAAAGTTCTTTTAATTGGTACCTTCATTGTACAGCTATAAGCCAATTGATTCCTATCTGGCCAGGCATAACACAGTCCAAGGGATGAATCTCTGTTGTTGGGAAAACTTGCATGAATCAGATTTTTGGCAAAATTCAGATGTTACATCTCACTCTATTAAGGAATAAACTTGGCATATTACATAGTTGAACTTAAGGAAAGGTTGTAAAAAATGGGAAAACTTGTGAAAACTTATTCATAAAAATATGACAGATTTCTAAATAAGTTGTATCTTTCCTTACTTTACAAAACCTTGAGCTCTTTACAGTGAAGATATATTTTGGCAAAAGCTAAAACTAGTTATAAGACTTTTAACAAGGTGTAACTACCCACCGCTAGTTAGTAGGGGCAGACTGGCAAACCTGCTCACACCTGCACTGCTAACATTACATCACTTTGAAATTGCAGGCAGGAATTCTCGGGAGATAGACGATGGTGGGACCAGTATGTGTAAAGAGGCCAAGGTTTGTATAGTTAGGGAAAATATAAATTATTTATAAATTTGTCATTTGTACCAGCACTATCTACAAACCATTTTGCTTTTTATAGTGAAGACTCAGCAATAGGTGGGTGGAAGTCCTAAACCAATTGGCTTGTTCCTGTCCTGGAGTGCGACTCAGTGCTTTGCAGGAACTGTTTAGACACCCTGTATCTCACTAACTCTCAACACTTGCAAGAGAGCCAATGGCCTGAGCCATCTGTGTGATGGTGTGTAATGGTGCGTGATGTGACTTGACCCGGTAAGGGCAATCTTGAAGCTAAGCTCCGCACATAATCTATACATTGCCCGAATCCGTCTCACATGGAGATCAAGGACATAACAAAGATATATGCATATATTTCAGGTTACACAAAGGATAATGTTACCCACCTGCACTCAGAGGAGGTCAGCTTGCAGAATTTCTCAGATGTTGAGCCTCAAGAGAGGGGAGAATGAAGAATTAGGAACGAAGAGGCCAGTCACTTGCACATTCATTCTAGACTTACTACCAGCTAACATCTGCCCTTAACTGACTGCTACTTGCCCTACAAAGGAGCTGATGTTTCCGATCACATTTTGTGCAGACATCACAGTACCTATCGAGAAGGTATCTAGGTTCCGGTGGGTTACGTCTTGCTGGTAATGGTCTGTGAAGTTTGATTTGCATTTCTGCATGACCACCTGTAAAACCTGCATCACAGTGTAGTCCCTTTCGAACACCAGGGATATGCTAACACCCATGATGTCATGAGCTCTGGGTCTACAGTCGAGAGAAATGGAGTCCGATTGTAGGGCTCGTTCAATCACCTGCCGGATCCTGGCAGAGACCATGTTTCTGGTGACCCTCCTCTTGACTCTGACCACACTAGCAAAAAGTCTGTTGGGCTGTGGATGAGCTCTTGCGCTTTAGTAGAGATGCTTCCTCAGTGCCATCAAATGGCATAGTAACAGCTGATCTACATCATCAGTTACAGAATGGAGACTCTCAATCCGGAAGGGCCCGAATCTATGATCTGCAACAGCCAAATTTTGAGTCTTGGCAGCAAACTCAGGGATAACGCTGAGTCTCACCTGCCCCCATCCCCTTGAATGTGGGATATCATTGGACATAACCATGTAGCTCACTGACTGTCTATGCAGAGGCTAGAGCTCACAAAAAAAAAAAATCTTTTTAAGGGTTAAGTCATGGTCTGATGACTGGCAAAGCGATTCATATGGTGCTCCTTTCAGGATTCGTAGTATGGGAACTAAGTTCCAAGGCGGAGGTGTGACTTCAGACTGAGGGCAAGTGTACTCAAAATTTCATATGAAGAGAGACAATTCCGTCAAGGAGGGTATGTTAACACTGCTTAATCTAAAGGCTAGGCTCAAGGCTGAGCTGTAGCCTTTCACCGCTGAGACTGAGCAGTTTTTCCTCCCTAAGGTCAAGTAAAACTCTGCTATCACTGCAATAGTGGCACTAGGAGAAACGATACCCATTCACCAACCACAAAAGATGGCCAACTTTGCCTGACAGAACACAGTAGATGACTCCCGGAGTATCCTGATATCCTTCTTGACACTGGTTGTGAAGAGCCTCTCTCAGGGAGGTGTTGCTGGACAACCTCCAGGCGCAAAGCCGCAGCAAAGCTACTGCTTTGTGGAATATTTTTATGTGTGGTTGTCTGAGCAGACTGGGAGATGGAGGAAGCTCCCTCAGTGCCTCTGTGAGCATCTAGATAAGGTCCGGGAACCATCCTGCATGCTGCCACATCAGAGTTATTAGGATCATCAAGAGATCTTGTGGAGGCCTTACCTTTATCAGAAGCCTCTTTACTGGGAAGAAGGGACGGAACACGTAGAAGTCCATGTTGTCTCACTGGTGTTGGAAGGCATCCTGCCAAACTGCCTGGGGATCAAGTACTGGAGAACAGTACACAGGGAGCTTCCGGTTGATGGACGTCGCAAACAGATCGGTCATTGGTGAACCCCACAAAGTCAAGACTTGTTGGCTATCTGATGTTTCAGATTGTCCCCCAGAATATTCCCTTTGCCTGGGATGAAGTTGGCTAATATGGCTACCAAGTTGTTTTCTGTCCATCCTATTATCTTCACAACTAGATGGCAGCGGGGCTGTGAAAAAGTACCTACTTGCTTGTTTATGTTAGTTACTTCTGTAGTGTTGTCGCTCATCGACGCCATGGTTTTTCCTGAAAGGAGATGATGGAGTCATTTGAAGGCCGGAAATGCTGTACTCATTTCCAGGAGCTTTATATGGCACTGTTGCTAAGATTCCTATCAGGGATTGAAGGTCATGTAGTGCAACAGGTGAGCCCCCGCCCTTCTTTTGACACATCTGTGAAGAGCATCACTTCCAAAGGAGGAGAGGGAACGTCTACTCCCCTGACACTTACAAATCAAGTCTCTCTTTTGCTCTGACCCTATTGGAACCAAAAGGTTTAATGAGTCTTTGTGCTGAGACCAAAATGTCTTCAGTTGCCACTGTAGAGAATGAGTTTGCAGACAACCATTGGGTAGGTACCCTACCAACCTCGGTCATCAACGTGCTGGTAGCATGTCTTGCGACAGAAACGGGCAAGCTGCCTGTTTTAGCCTCTCTATTGGTGTCTACTTTCATACCTAGATATATCAGATCTTGAGAAGGTTTCAGTAAAGACTTCTCAGGATTTAACACGATCCCCAGATCGTGACAAAACTCGAGAAGTCTGATTAAATGAAGAAGAAGGGTCTCTGTTGAGTCTGCAAGAATCAGCCAAATGTCTAGATTATGAAGGAGACAAATGACATTCTTTTGCACCCAGGTGGACACTAGAGAAAATACCCATGTGAACATCTGAGAGGCTGTGGGCAAGCTGAAACATAGTACCTTGAATTGGTGTATCTTGTTGTTTAGAGTGAACCTCAGAAACTTCCTTGACAATGGATAAATGGGGATCTGGAAATACGTGTCTTTGATATCCAGTGTTATCATGAAGTCTTTCGGTCTGAGTGCCTGTCTGACCGTCTGGGCCATCTTCATCTTAAACGGGGTTTGTTGGACAAACTCATTCAATGCTGAGAGATCTATGACAAGTCTGCAGCCTTCAGACACCTTCGTTACATGAAAGTTGTCAATTGTAGAAGCCTGGGGACCCATCCAGGTTCTCTTAGAGAATATCCTTCTCCAACATGGCCTGGACTTTTGCCTGAAGAGCCATTTCCTTCGCAGAGCCCCTTACGTTAGAACTCAACATTACTAGACGTACAGTTAGAGGAGGGAGGAAGAGAATGAACTGGATGTGGTATCACGCATTGGGGATGGAGACCGACTAAGCTTCGGTCCCATGGAACATCCCCCTCTGCTTTCTGCTCTGTATGTATCTTCCCACTGGTGGATTGGTAGGAGGAATGCCCCCCTAGCAGAATCAGTCATGCTTTCCTCCCTTCATTCCTCTACCCTTGTCACCTCTTGCTCGAAAGGAGTGTTTGGATCCATGCTTGTTCAAAGCTGCTTGCTTAAGTGGTTGAGAACCTTTCCTATGTCCCTCTCCCACTCACAATCCAGGACGGCGTTAGAGGCCTTCATACTAAGGTACTGCTAATATCTAGACAACCGCGGGGGAGAAGGATGGCGGGACACTGCTGGAGGAGGAATCTGTTTAATAGCAGTGCTAGTACGTCTTGGGTCAGCTGGAGGACTACTCCTCCCAGAGGACTTCAAAAGTTCCTAAGGGATGGTCGGAGTACCCTGCTGGGGTACCGCGGGAGGATTGTGGGTGAGCCCCGTGGTGACCTCCGAAGGGGTGCCACAAGTGTGTTTTCTAGTTCTCGGTAGAATGCCAAGGAAAGGAAGAGCACGAACAAGTGGAATGTCGTACTTGTCTCCATCCTCTGCGCCACTAAGGAAGCGAAAATGGTCAGCCTGTAATTTTTGAGTGACCATATTCTCACCACCCTACTGTAGAAGGATGGAAAGATGGCGGGACCTACCATAGAAGGATGGAAAGATGTCGTGGGTAATGCTAACCAACCAGCAGTACCAAGAGAATGAGATTGTTGAACTACTGTACTTGATGGCAAGGCGAGCGCTGGTTAGGCAAATGTTGTTGTGGCAAACGCTGGTACAGCGAGTCATGGCGAATACCTGTACAAGTGCAAGAAGGCAAGGTAAAATCCACCTGTATTTGCTGACTGGCCACATGCACGTAGTGCGCTGGCAAGGAGGGGTGAGTTACCGAGGTAAAGCTCACCTGTGGTACTTGCGATGGTAAAGCATGACACGCTGGTGAGTAGGGTCTAACAAACTCGCTATGGTGAGCACAGCGCATAGCTGAGAAAATGCACAGTGGTTGGGTGAGCGACACCACACAAGACTTACTTGCTCGACTAGGGTCTGTGTTTATCTGCACTAATACGCTCTGGAGAAACGCACTCTTGCTTGTCCTTCCTACTGCAGGAGATTTGTGAGCAGCCTTCCCTTCTCTTTAGTGAGGAGATGTTTGTTCACAAGGAGGAAAGAAGTCTAAGCTGTTGCTGTACGCTGGCACATAGGAAGGACAGCAGGTTCTCCCTCATAAACGGTCAAAACCCTAGGAGCACATTCGGAAGGACCTGGCCTCACAAAATGATGAGTGTTTTGTCGTGCCCTATGGGCATGATGGCATGGGGGTAGGAGCTGCTAGCAGGTGCTTACCAATATCGTCGTCTTGCTCCAAGAAGCTACGCTCTGAAGAGCTAGAGTAAAGCATCAATGAATCGAGCACACGCTTATAGAAGCCCTTATGAAGGAGGGGTGACCACTCAAGCAAAGGGCCCCTTTTCCCGCGAAGGGGAGCGGCGCTCGACATCAGGAGGCATACCTCTGAACAGCATACTCTGCTTCCAGTCAACATGCTGAGCAAGATCAGGTTGAAGGTCAGCGTCATACAATGCCTATGAAACGTAGCCTAAGCTAATTTCTAGGCTCACACCGGAAGGATCCCTGGATGGGTAACCCGATGATGGGTACTCATCTGCATCTGCTCACATTCATTTGCCGGTGCAAGATGAACGTAGGGTGGTAAAGCAGAAGCTGAGCTGCCGCGGGCAGACACACGAGACTTCTTTAGTACGTCACTTCCAGAGTCCCTGGGGGAAGATCTCAATCAACCTGGGGGGAGGCAGCCATGAGCTACCGCTGTCCCCCGAGCCAAACGATGTTGAAAAGCTGTTCCTTGCATGGGGAACTAGCAAGCCCCAAGTAAGGCCACAGCTGACGTTAGAAAGACTTCCATACGGCTGAGTTCAGTACTGTTTCTCAAGGGGAAGCAACGGAGACCTCAGAACTGCGAGGTTGTTTGGTGGTCAAAGGGTCACCACTCTTACTCGACTGATCCCCAGAAGAGACCAATTGAGTAGAGTCAGAGAGACAGGAATGAGCCGATGGAGTCACACGGCGAGGTTTCTTCTGATAGGGGAAGAAACCCTCTTGGCCTTCTTCTTCAGTAGCCTACCATATCGCTGTCACTGAGAGGGAGGCCACTCCCTACACTCATTACAAGGCGATGCCTGCAAACAATAGTGACCCTTGCACACAGAACAAAGGCCGTGAGGATCCACTTCCACGGCTGATGTAAAGGTGCCCGCAACGGTGCCCTTCTATGCAAGGACACACCCACATGGTGGCACCTTACGTACAATCACTCTCAAAGAGAAGGAAACAGGAAAGCTTTAGGTCACTTTTTATTTATTCAGAACGAGTATATAGGTTAACTGGAGAGGACAACATGTCTGTTCTCTACTGAGGCAAAATGAAAATTGATGCAATGTTACCACTGTGGGTGTGAGCGGGGTGGTTGGTCTTACACCCGCTAAATATCAGTGGGTAGTTACACCTCACTAAAAGTTTTATGAGTAGTATCAGCAGTTGCAAAAATATATCTTCACTATAAAGAGAGAAAGGGTTTGTATAAAGTGCCAGAACAATTTGGAGTTCAATTCTATTGGTTCTAATAGGTAATAGCTAAGTCAAAGAAAATGAAAAAGTTCCATAGGCAACTGAAAATACTGCTGAGCAAAAAGACACCTTCCCAAACTTCAATATAAAACTGTGGTAAAGGCATTGCTGTTCACATTTTTATTGAATGATACAAAAAACGCACACAGACCGGTATACAACCATATCTTATAGTAAATCCTCATTTACTATGATATTAAAATATCATACCATTGCCCTTCTTACTACATACAGTATATATTTAAGCAATCTATACGTGACAATATCAGTAATTTTTCTATCTATTTCAGTCAAGAACCCCAAAGCCAGTACCAGACTCAACAATCAACAGTTACACCAAAAAAATATATTTTTAAACACTTTTTGCCAAAAGGGGAACTTCTGTAAATCCAACATAATCAGGATTGCTAAGTCCTCTTAAGCTAATTTGTTACTAACATTCACTGTATAGTACTACTTTACTTACATTTTCATAGCATATAAAACCATAAATAATGAATTGAGCAATTTATAAGGTAAGTTGGAACTGTTTGTATCCTCCGTTAATTAAGCCCCAGCATCTTATGCAAGTTATTCTAAGGTTTTTCTTTGATTTATCTTTGTTTAAAGCTGTAGATCAGCTTGGGTTGGGAATCATAAACGGCCAGGTAGGATTTAAAGGAGCTTGTGGGTTAGTTTAATGAATAAAAGGCTAAGGTGCATTTCTTACCTTCATTCTATATTTACTGCACAAAGTTAAAGCTAAAATGAGACATTGTAGGGTAAGGTAAGGTAAGGTAGGGTAGGGTAAGGTAGGGTAGGGTAGGGTAGCGTAGGTTAGGTTAGTTTAGGTAAGGTTAGGTTAGGTTAGGTAAGTTAAGGGTAAATGTGTAGGAGAGCTCCGTGGAAGATCTTGAAGAATTTAAACACCTACAATTCACTATTATATCATATAGAACGCTTATATAATAGTCAATATATGAGCAGCTTCTATTTAACGAAGATATTCGTGTGTATAGTTATGTTTCACTTGGATTTTTTCTAAGTGTTTGTTTTTGTTTACTGTGTGATGTCTTGGCTAAAATGAGCTGTTTCACCGCCTTACTGCGTATGGCAGACTAGATCTCAATGCTATTCTAACCAAAAACAGGTGTTTTCTTGACGTCACACTGTTTGAAAACCAATCATGGCGGTTTTTACAAATCTAGCCAATGCTGACACTTATTACTTCACTTATCCCTGCTATTTTTCCACCAGTTACCACAGTTTACGTGAAGTTCCGCGGAGGAATATTTTTGCACGTCTCGGATCTCCCTTCAAACTGAAAAGCTCATTTTGCCGTGAAGTATGGAGCAATTAGCAGGACCTTCATCCCGTTCCGACTGTGTCACATGTGACAATTGCTTTATTTCTTATGGGGATTTTTTTGTACATTATTCAGGGAAAGTTGATTTGCTAATTGCATTTGCTCAACGTCATGGTTTGATTTTGGCAGAGAAAAAGTGCCCTAATTGTGAAAATGTGTGCCGTATAGATTACAACAATGATCCTGCCAAAAGACTTCATCACTTCCTCCTGGCAGCAGCAGATTTGTATCCACCTACACCATAACAGTAAGGTATGTGGTAGTTTGCAGTTTACGTTAACGTTGTGTAACCTCATTAATAGTCGAAATATCGACGATCAAACTCATGCTACTCTTGTCTTCCCTGAATTTTCTAAGTCTGTTGTTATTGTTGACTGTGTCTTATTTTTGCTCAAATGAGCCCTGTACCACTATAATCCGCAGACAAACTATTGCACTATGACGCCCCCCCCCCCCCCCCCCCCCGGTAGGCATAGGTAGGGGTACAGGGCCCCCAGGGTAGGGTAGGTAGTTGTATTAGGTTCGGTAGTGCCCCGAAAAATCACTTTTCTCCTCCTCCCCCCACCCAAAAACCCTGCTTCCCACTGGGGTCCCCCATAATTGTAGTAGTTGGCTTATGCTTACATTTTCTGTGTAAGAGTTAGGTGGTTGTAGGAGGATTATCTCACAGTTTCAAGGTAACTGTAGCTCTAATTTACTGTTTTCTTTCGTTTTCTACTTTTAGAAACTTTTAAATCGAGCGCGGAGGTCTCCTACACAATTACCAAGTTAAGTTAAGGTTTAGGTTAGTAAGATAAAATAAAATATACAGAGGGTAGATAAGGGTAGATATGGTAAGGGTAGGTAAAGTATGAGTAAGAAGGTAAGAGTGAGTATGATAAAGACAAGTAAACTTACGGTAGGTAAGGTATTAGTAAGTATGGTATGAGTAGGTCAGGTGATAGCAGATAAGTTGAGGGTAGGTAAGGTAAGGCTAGGTAAAATAAGAGTAAGTATGGTAAGGTCAGGTAAAGTATTCGTAAGAAATGTAAGAGTAGGTAAAATATGGGTAGATAATGCACAAGTTAGTAAAGTAGGTTAGGTATGGTAAGTTGAGAGTAGATTAAGTATGGTAAGTTGAGAATAAATTAGGTATGGTAAGTTGACAGTAGGTAAGGTAAGGGTATACAATATGAGGTTAAGTATATAAGGTAAGAGTAGGTAAAGTACGGGTAGGTAAGGAAATGGTAGGTAATGTAAGAGTAATGTAAGTTTAGGTAAGGTAGGTAGGTCAGGTTAGGTAAGGTAGGTAGGTCAGGTAAGGTAAGGTAGGTCAGGTGAGGTGTGATAAGGTAAGGTTAGGAGGTTAGGAAAGGTAAAGATAAGTAAAGTGAGGTTAGGTAAGGTAAGATTAGGTAAAATGAGGTTAGGTAAGGTAAGATTAGATAAAATGAGGTTAGGTAAGGTACAGTATAGGTAGACAATGTATGTGTAAGGTAAGAGTAGATAAGGGTACGTAAGGTGAGAGTGGATAAAATAGCGGTATGCAATGTAAGAATAGCTAAGATAAGGGTAGGTAAAGTGAGGTTAAGTAACGACAATATTACGAATGGAGTTTATTTTGTAAATTTTGTTTTCGACATTTGGCTTAAGTCTGCTTTATGGCCTTTCCGATTCATTTTTCTAAAAATTTCAAGATATACTCTATGCAAATCTGTACTGCTAAGTCTATTCCGAGGGTAGGCCTCATCTTGCATGACATTGCTGGATATCGAAAAAATACAGACCTAGGCTATTAAATACACTTCTATTAGGATAGTTTCACACTAAAGAGGAAGGCCACTAATAATTTGAAATCATATGAATATTAATGAAGTTATTTGGCTTTACCTTTGCAGTGAAGAAATCAAAAGAATTGCACAGCAAAGTTCAATACGTATCCTTGTTGCCATGGACTCCAAGAGCAACAACAAGTTAACAAGTGACAAACGGGAGACATTTCTTCTTCTTCTTCTTCTTCTTCTTCATCATCTTCTTCTACATACCCAAAAAGGTTCGAACAATGTTCAGCAAAATTGAAGGCTTTTTCATTTACCTATTACCCACTCTCAATCACCTTGACCATCACATTTCATTAAAATCTGCGCCGAATTAATGGTATAAACTAGAACTAGTAGCAATGGTGATGATAGTAGTAAAATAGATGATTGATAATGAATGATACATAGAAAGACTTCAACATTAAAAGAGAATGAGATTTTTGTATCTTTAGAAAGTACAATAATCTCATTTTATATGTTGATTACAACTAAAGCTCTACGAAAAGAAAGAAAATAACAATATTTATCTTGATAAAATCAGTTGATGCTGACTTTATTAGAATTTTCACTATTAATATATATAGAGTATATATATATATATATATATATATATATATATATATATATATATATATATATATATATATATATATATATATATATATATATATATATAATCTCACTTTCTATAGGTTGATCATATATGAAATAATATAACTCTCGTTACTTTGTTTGATATGTACACAATGATCACCTCTCTCTTTTTTCTATATAGGTCTTAATGATAATCATCATTGTCGAAAGATATATAAATAAAGTTCGAGAGACGAGAGAGAATGTGATTCTTGTATCAACCTCACAACTCCTATTCTAGCTCCAGTACAGAGAGAGAGAGAGAGAGAGAGAGAGAGAGAGAGAGAGAGAGAGAGAGAGAGAGAGAGAGAGAGAGAGAGAGAGAGAGAGCTTATTAGATGGTTATTCTCCATATTAACATGGCCTTTTATCAGTAGCTAACACGTCTCGGCTCAAGTTCTGTCGAATGCTAGAATAGCTTATCAAAATTAGTGTGGATTTCCTGTCTGTTCCTTATTAATGAAGAGAGAGAGAGAGAGAGAGAGAGAGAGAGAGAGAGAGAGAGAGAGAGAGAGAGAGAGAGAGAGAGAGAGAGAGAGAGAGCTTATTAGATGGTTATTCTCCATATTAACATGGCCTTTTATCAGTAGCTAACTCTTCTCGGATCAAAGTTCTGTAAAATGCTAGAATAATTCATGAAAATTAGTGTGAATTTCCTGTCTGTTCCTTATCAATGGAGAGAGAGAGAGAGAGAGAGAGAGAGAGAGAGAGAGAGAGAGGAGAGAGAGAGAGAGAGAGAGAGAGAGAGAGAGAGAGAGAGGGGGGGTATGGTAAAATGAAAAAAAGCTTCCCGCCCTTTGTGTTATAGGATACGAGGGATTATGTGAAATCTGATATAGACTTCTATACCACGAACAACAAAATGCCTCCTTTATATCGTTAACTAAACCGTACCGCCACGATTTATTAATCCAACCTCCTTCGATTTTGGTCCACCAGAATTAAGTTTTTATCACTTAATGATTATTATGTAAAGTGAGAAAAATACAGTTGGCTACTCGATACTTTGAAATAAAGAAGCACCTATTTGTTGACATAACCTTGTATTGACAAAGGTTTTATGTTTATGAAGTAAACGAACTCTTTTATCGTCCACGTTAGCATTATACTCATTCAGTTTGTTCGATATATCTTGAATAGTTCATAAATTAACCAATATGAGAAATAAGAAATAAAACGGCAATCCAATTTGGATATATATTTGCAGGCGGAAAACACGACCCCTGTTGGGAAATTTGGAAATTGAGATTGCTGTTTTTTGCCTAATATCATGTCTATATTACTTGTTTCAAATAGTATTTTAAAAGAAAAAAAAAGTATTTTATTGCTAAAAATAGGCGGGTTTTATTTTACATTTTAACAATTTTCCCAAAAGATTTTACCCTACATATTTTAATAAATCATTACTAGTACATTCGTTTAACCTCCATAACCATTAATCACTGGGTAATGATAGCAGAGGTAATCAAATTCCCATTCTACCTACCTTTCTCAATTTTCGTACGTCCCGTTTTCATCTTCCTCATGCCAGTGGCAAGGTTTTTAATGACAGCTCGCTCCTGGTTCCAGGTTCCTTGTTGCTCTCTCCACAACACTGTGATTGTTCTTCCAGTAGCGTATAGGACTGTAGTAGTAGTAGTAGTAGTAGTAGTAGTAGTAGTAACTGGCTTAGTTATATACTTGGCCTCGGCTCCATTTACTTTATATATCCATCTGATATTCTTCAGCTCCACTTGCTCTGTATATAATTCTACTTCACCACAGCTCGCCTTTCTTTATAGATCCTTCTAACTATTCCTCTGCTCCTCTTGCTTTATATAGCTATCTACTTTACCTCGACTTGCTTTATATGTCCTTCTACTTACCCTGAATGTACTTGCTCTATAAAACTTTCTACTTTACCTTCTCCACTTGCTGTATATGTCGTTCTTCTTTCCCTCGGCTCCGCTTGCTTTATATGTCCTTCTACTTTATCTAGGGTCCTCTTGCTTTATATATCACTCTAGTTTACCTCTGTTCCATTTTTTTATATATCCCTCTACTTAACCTCAGCTCAGCTAGCTTTATATCTCCTTCTACTTTAATCTCAGTTCCGCTTCCTTTATACATCCTTCCACTTTACCCCAGTTCTGCTTTTTATAGATCTTTCTACTCTATCTCAACTCCACTTGCTCTTTATATCCTACTTTACCTCAAATCCATTCGTTTTTTATATTTCTGCTATACGTTTGCTCCAATTTCTTTATACATCCTTCTACCTTGCCTCACCTTTTTTATACATCCTTCTACTTTGCTCCACTTTCTTTATATATCCTTCTACCTTGCCTCACCTTTTTTTATACATCCTTCTACTTTGCTCCACTTTCTTTATACATCCTTCTACCTTGCCTCACCTTTTTTATACATCCTTCTACTTTGCGCCACTTTCTTTATATATCCTTCTACCTTGCCTCACCTTTTTTTATACATCCTTCTACTTTGCTCCACTTTTTTTATGCATCCTTCTACCTTGCCTCACCTTTTTTATACATCCTTCTACTTTGCTCCACTTTCTTTATACACCCTTCTACCTTGCCTCACCTTTTTTATACATCTTTCTACTTCGCTCCACTTTTTTTTATAAATCCTTCTACTTTGCTCCACTTTCTTTATACATCCTTCTTCCTTGCCTCACCTTTTTATACATCCTTCTACTTCGCTCCACTTTCTTTATACATCCTTCTACCTGGCCTCACCTTTGTTATACACCCTTCTACTTTGCTCCACTTTCTTTATACATCCTTTTACCTTGCCTCACCTTTTTTATACATCCTTCTACTTCGCTCTACTTTTTTATACATCCTTCTACTTTGCTTCACGTTTTTTTTTTTTTTTATACATCCTTCTACTTTGCTCCACCTTCTTTATAAATCCACCAACTTACCTCTCTTCCAGCTTCCTTTCCTCCATCTTACTGTCCAACTTTTTCTAACTATTGCCTCAACGTAGCTCTGAGGTTTTACCCATGTTGATTTGGACAATGAATGCCCACACAGGCCCAAGCAATGAACAATATATCTTGAAACCATGTATCGAATCGAATCCAAATAAGTTATTAAGTATTAGTCTCATTTATTGATAACTTATGCACAAAGAGGTATCTCCACTGCATTACATCTAAAAGGCAATCTATTTCAATTCCTATATTTGTGTTAAGAAATTGAAATTAGTGGTTTAGCTGTTTCCGAAAAGTGTTTCGTCGCAAAATTAGTTTCTCTTTTGAATTATCCTGCACTAATTATGACTCTCCTGTATGGTAGGTACATTGTAACATAGTTCTATGCTGCATATACATTAGTATTTAATTTTAGTTTCAAGTTCGTTTCGTTGCCATACTAGTTGTGTTTCTTTTTCCAATGTTTTGTAACCGTTGTATTGGTCATGTGACAATATATTTTCTACTATATTAAGATTTTAAATGAACTTTTCATAAAACGGCAAAATACAGGGTTTTGGATTTAATCGTTAAAGTTAATTCCTTCCCAAAATGAATTGCAAATAATTATGGAATATTTTACACGGATTGTATGCCATATTACATATTCGCCTACAGTATATTACTGGTTAACGGTAGATTTTATTTATTTTATCCATAGTTGTATAACAAAAAAAAAAAAAAAAAAAAAAAGGCCAATTTTGATTATTGACTAAAGTAGTTTCTGTTTTAGGGATTTATTTTCCTTAAAAGTGGCAACTTTTAATATTCTCAGCAAATATTTCAGATTCTGAGTAGTCTATTAAAGACTGACTGCAATAAATTCCAACTATACACATGTCTGTGATTATTACACAAAATATTTAATTTTTATCCATTTCTACGAAGATTGTAAATTGTTAATAATTTTTTACATTTTTACATTAATTGCAACATTACTGAAATGCAACCAAATTTTGATGTGTGATTTAGCAGCAGCATTATATATTTTAGCAGTTAAAAAAAAAAAATCTTTGTCAGTAAAGAGGAACCTATTTCTTGACATAACCTTGTATTGACAAAGGTTGATACTTTGAAATAAAGAAGCACCTATTTCTTGACATGACCTTTTACTGAAAAAAGTTGATACTTTGAAATAAAGAAGCACCTATTTCTTGACATAACCTTTTACTGAAAAAAGTTGATACTTTGAAATAAAGAAGCACCTATTTCTTGACATAACCTTTTACTGAAAAAAGTTGATACTTTGAAATAAAGAAGCACCTATTTCTTGACATAACCTTTTACTGAAAAAAGTTGATACTTTGAAATAAAGAAGCACCTATTTCTTGACATAACCTTGTACTGACAAAGGCTGCTACTCTGAAATAAAGAAGCACCTATTTCCTGACATAAACTTGTATTGACAAAGGTTGACACATTAGAATAAACCTGTAAATCTGGTTAAAGAAACTCAATAAAGAAGGATATCACTTTAATTATCTATTACATAGACACTACTACTGAAGTGCGGTTCTAAGGTCGAAACTAAAATGGAAAATGTAACATATTTTCTTTTTTTGATAAATTTGTTCATATGGGATTCTCATAGAGCAGTAATGATGAGTATGGAATTAGATTCGTTATAATTAGTAGACTACGCACTTTTACATCCTAAAATATATATATATCTAATAGAAAACAGCCGAGAAATGATTCTTCTTAAGAGATAAGTTGAATTAGGCACAGAGAGAACTACATACGTGGCGAAAGATGGGCAATTTTGAGCTTCAGGAGAACGTCTGGTAAAGCTTGCCGTCAAAAGGGTAAACATCACGAGAATTCCACTAGATTACCCGGAGTTGAAGGAACGTACAAAAAAGCCAGTGGAACTCAAGGAGGATCCAGTGGAACTCAAGGAAGGAGATGTTTCATGGGAATTCCACAAGATCAAATGGAACGGAGAGATATCATAGTCTCCGCCGGAGCTTGTGGATTTCAAAATGAAAAATAAAAAAAGTGAAAAATATTTTAAGTCTAAATTTACCTTGAAATTAACTGTAGAGAGATGAAACATTGAAAGACAAGGAACATCAGATTTAGAATGTTTATGAAAACAGTAGCATAATCTACTTCCCAAATTTGCTATCTTTAGAAGAAATGGACCATCAAAACTCTCCAGAGAGAGAGAGAGAGAGAGAGAGAGAGAGAGAGAGAGAGAGAGAGAGAGAGAGAGAGAGAGAAAGTTAATTATCCTATGGTACCTAACGTGGACACTTTTCTAATTTTTTCCCTTTCATTTTCCACTTTTTCTTTTGTAAGGGAAAAAGGTTCACATGTCCACTTGCTTTTGTGAATGGATCCAACCTTTTCTTCTTCTGGGCTGAGAAGATTACCTGGATTTTAAATGGTTTTATCATCATTCGCAAGATTTATTAATAGCATCTTGGGTAATACTAAAATTTCATCATCTTTTTATGATATCTTTACTGATCTATTAACATCTTTTCATAAATTGTCCTTATCGTTATCAATACCAGTATCACCATTAAGCTTGTCAATAATCAAAATGTCTTTCTGCCCGAAGCCCATTTTGAAATATTAAGAAAAACAGATTTTAGTATTTAACTTCACCTACGGCGAGCCCTGATATATATATATATATATATATATATATATATATATATATATATATATATATATATATATATATATATAAATAAAAACGTTTCAAAGACTAGCGTTCATTTTTCGGAAGACAATAGTCAGCTGTTGGCAGTCCAACATAGAGACTCCTCACCCCAGGAAAATCTCCAATTGGAATCTGTCCGAAAGATTATAGGAATCAAGGTCTACAGGGCTAGATCTTGGTAGGAATGGTACAGAGACCGGGTTGGAGGAGGGTAAGGTTAGGTTAGGTTAGGAGGGTCACTTAACGTTATGAGGAAATGCTTCAGGGATCATTTTTTTTCGTCAGACTTTATTCTATAGTTGTGACGTGACTGATATCTCGAAGCATCAATAGAGAAAGAAGGATAAAGTCTTTGATTGTGGAAGGTAAGTTTAGGTTAGGTTAGGTTAGGTTAGGTTAAGTTAGGTTAGGTTAGGTTAGGAGGGTCACTTAACATTATGAGGAAATGCTTCAGTGATCTTTTTTTTCATCAGATTTTATTCTACAGTTGTGACGTGACTGATATCTCGAAGCATCAATAG
The DNA here is from genome assembly GCF_036898095.1 of Palaemon carinicauda. Taxonomy (NCBI): domain Eukaryota; kingdom Metazoa; phylum Arthropoda; class Malacostraca; order Decapoda; family Palaemonidae; genus Palaemon; species Palaemon carinicauda. The sequence goes on along the minus strand of NC_090744.1, from coordinate 109,048,685 downwards.
CGAAAGAAGGATAAAGTCTTTGTTAGTGGAGGGTAAGTTTAGCTTAGGTTAGGTTAAGAGGGTCACTTAACGTTATGAGGAAATGCTTCAATGATCATTTTTTTTTTTCGTCAGATTTTATTCTACAGTTGTGACGTGACTGATATCTCTAAGCATCAATAGAGAAAGGAGGATAAAGTCTTTGTTAGTGGAGGGTAAGTTAAGGTTAGGTTAGGTTAGGAGGGTCACTTAACATTACCAGGAAATGCTTCAATGATCAGTTTTTTTCAGTCAAATTCTATTCTGCAGTTGTGACGTGACTGATATCGCTAAGCATCAATAGAGAAAGGAGGATAAAGGCTTGGGTAAATAGTGAATAAGAAGCCTACACAAACATACAGCACTTAGATCAATTTACAAGACAATGACACACGCCTAGATCAAAATATATCCTTATCATAACTATTCACAGTGAAATTGCATTCATACAAATGATAAAAGTGATTCTTGTCTAAGCAAACATTTTTTTTTACAGAATGAATATTTTTTTCCTGGTTTCTCTCTTAAAAACAAAAGCTTGTCTGTTCTAGACTAATACCTCGGCAGAGGTGAATTGTGAATGCATAGAAATTCCAGATGCGAAATGAATAAGCAAATAAACAGAAACATTGAAAAGAGAAAATTCAATTGTCTACACAGCTCAGAATTGCCTATCTCTCCACGCACAGAATTGGTCAAAGAGGCCCCGGAAGTGTGATCATGAAGGTTTATTTTGTAGACAGTACAAATGCACGGAGGATGATCTCATAAAGTAGGATGGTCTAATCAAAAGAAGATCTCGTAGCGAGAAGAACTCTCTGGAGATTATCTCGAGAAGATCTCAGGCTTTATTCCTAAGAATATTGTAAGAATATTGTCTCGTGTGAGTTTATGCACCAGAGGCTGATCCATTAGAAATGTTGCAAAAATCTAAGGAAATTATTTCACAAAAGATAATCTTGTGGGAGGTGATCTCATTAAAGATAATCTTGAGGGAGATGATCTCATTAAAGATAATCTTGAGGAGATGATCTCCTTAAAGATAATCTTGAGGGGATGATCTCATTGAAGATAATCTTGAGGAGATGATCTCATTAAAGATAATCTTGAGGGAGATGATATCATTAAAGATAATCTTGAGGAGATGATCTCATTGAAGATAATCTCGTTGGAAATAATCTCATTAAAGATAATCTCGTGGGAGCGTTTCTCAAAAGATAATCTCTAAAGAGAAGATCATACAAAATATAATCTCTAAGGAAATTATCTAACCAAAGATAATCTCTAAGATGATCTCACAAAATATATAATCCCTAAAAAGATGTCACAAAAGATGACCCCACAAAAGAAAATCTCCTGGAAGATGATCTCTTTGAAGACAATTCCATAATAGATAGCCTCTTAACGTGGAAATCCCAAGAGAGATAATCTCCAGAAAGGTTCCTAATAACTATGCACACTGTACCCCACCGAATAAAAAAGTAACCTGCAGGAATTACGCGAACAAAGACCACCACACAGAAACAGGACTCTCCGTCAAAGAAGAGCAACGTTGACGTTCAAATTTACAGGAATTCACGACAATGCTGATATTCGTCCGGGAAATAAAAGTATTGTTAGTGAACCGTTAATATACACAATGATGATTATTACTGCTGTAATTCAGTAATGAATTTAGCACGGAACATTTCCCCGTGCAGTACCACTTATTTTCCTACCTATTAGGACAATCTGCTACTAAAGAATAGGCCTACGCCAGGAGCGATTCGTGACGGACACACAGGACACCAGAGTAAATTTCGAACACACAGACATCGTAACAACACAGTGAAGAAGCTCGTTCATTAGGCGTGTCTGTGATGTAGCCCTTTTCAGAGAGGCCTTTTTAACACCTATTCAATCCTTTGCATAGCTTTGGTTAAGTTCTCTGCAATCAGTTAATGGCTAATCTAAAGGAAAATCAGCACAGACACTAGATAAACAATTGCACAAAGATTTACTCACAATTATGTTCTTGGCGGTTGCGCGCAGTTGGAAATTAGCAATAGCTAGAACACTTTCAATAAGTCTGTACCACACAGTAAATTTTCTAAGACTTGACAAAGCTCTGTTACAACATTCATTGTATTGTAGTTATTGCAATATCACATCAGGCTATATAAAACACAACTGTAAAAGACACATCATAGTTTGAGGAAATATACTTTCAAACATATTTTCACTTATACATATATTGTCAATTTTTTTTTTCTTTAAATTTAGGTCTCCCATCTGTCATAAAGGTTTGGAAGAATATATTATGGTAAGTCTAAAAAAAATACACAAGGCTTTTGTTATAAGAAAAATAATGTAAATAGTGGAACATTACAAGAATATAAAAACAAAAAAGGTTTTAAATATTATAGTTAAAGGATAGTTTCTCAGGGGTTTTAGCAAAATGTTATTTGTCATATATATAATTGTACAGCAGGTTGGGTCTCTACAAATGTATATTGGACATTCTGACAGAATAACTACAGTGAAATCAGAACAAAATTGTTTATAACTACTATAGACGTCTAGGTTCTTCTTTGTTGTAATAATGACAATAAAAATTCTGAGTTTTAAAATCCTGTTTTGAAATACTAATCTATTTTGCACCACAAAAATAATCTTTAAATTATTTCAGGTAAGACGAAGCCATGCAAACTCAATTTTCTTGGATAAATTCATTCTTTCAAAAAGAAAATTTAATTTTTGTTCTATATTTTGAAGAAAACGAGAATCATTTTATTTTATAAAAAGTAATGGTTTTTGGGCTAAGTTTGGCCAAAAATGTATAGATAAGCAATTTCTAGACAGATTTCAAAGATAGGCCAAGTAGATTGTAAGCTACTAAATGTTATGAAAGCAATACAAATTTTTTTTAAAAGAAATTATAAATAAATCTTTTTGGCTACTGCATGTTAGAAAGTCGTTTACAAAATTATCTTTAAAAAGTTAAATGTTATGAACTCTTAAATTTGGAAAGCCAAAGAAAATTTGAGAAGATAAATTGTTAGATTCAAGGATAACCCCAAAACCGAAAGACCAAGACCTCAATATTAATTAAAAATATTAATTGGAAATATGTGACCACGATTACATACCAGGAATGATTACAAGATTTTTTTTTTTTTTTCGTGAATAAAAACACATAATAGTCATGCTTTTGTGAAGGAAAGCAACATATTATGGTTGTGATTTAGGCCCATCAAGAGTATTTTCTTTAAGATGTAGAAATATATCTACATATATGAACAACTTACAGTATTTATATTTTTAACTGAGGGTAAATATCTACAACTGATATCACTGGAGCAACCAGAGCTTCCACATATCATTTTAGTGAATTTTATTATTATTATTATTATTATTATTATTATTATTATTATTATTATTACTATCTAAGTTACAGACCTAGTTGGAAAAACAAGATGCTATAAGCCCAAGGGCTCCAACAGGGAAAAATAGCCCAGTGTGGAAAGGAAACAAGGAAAAAGAAAATATGTTAAGAACAGTAACAACGTTAAAATAAATATGTTCTATATAATCTATAAAAGGAAACTTTAAGAAAACAAGAGGAAGAGAAATATATCAGATAGAATAGTGTGCCCGAGTGTACCCTCAAGTAGGAGAACTCCAACCCAAGACAGTGGAAGACCCAAGACAGGATAAAGCTGTGGACTAATTTTGTTAATAGAAAATATAATATGATCTAGTTGATTAAGTCAAGAGCTTGCAAAGTTGACAGTTCCTGGCAATTATCATAAAAATAAAAAAATAAAATAATCTTTAATCTCAGAGTTGCAAAGAATATGGAATGGCAATATGTTTTGACAAGGGTGGGCTAAATTCAGGGTCAAATAACTAATTCGAGTAAACAATAAAAATTATAGAAATGCTCGAATACTAATGAATATAAAAACGAAAAAAGTGAAAGATTGGTTAGGATTTTACAACTAGATTCCTTTATATAAAAGAAAATTACTCTTGTTTTCTTAAGAAAATAATTAAATTTTCCTTTTGAAGGAATGAATTTGTCCAAGAAAAGTTTGAGAATATTAAGTATTATATTTTAATCATGACATGTTAGATGTATACTTCCTTATATATTTCTGAATGTCTAACATTACCTTTGGGAGATTTTGAAATATGTAAACGCAATATAACATAAAGCAAAGATCCAAGAGGCTTAGCCATAGTAGTTCAAAAGAGCGAATTCTATTCAACTACTCTCTCGTTAGCAGCAAGTGATTTTAAAAGTAAAACATTTTATAGATAATGTTGCAGAATGAAGCGAAATATTACTGCTTTAGTTAATTTTCTTAGAAATCTCACTTCAAGAAGACTTCTGAAGTGTCGTAAAACATCTGACAACATTCCTCAAAGTGCAATTCTTGTCAAAAGTCCGCTACATATCTCCACTTCTGATAAAAGTGATTTGATGCTATAAAAGTATGAAAGACAACTCATTCACAAGTGGGGGTATGCACCTGACCTTTGACTCAAATATGGAAAAAAAAAAAAAATAACTTAGAAAAAAATATTTTGGATCCAGGATATAATTTAACTCTTTAACAATCTATTATCATTTCTATATGAATTCTTTTAAATTAATATACTGTATTACAACATGAAATTTAGGTTCCCAAAACATGAATTCTTAACCTTTCTGCTAAGACCAAAAGCATTAAAGTTATCAATTGTTACCAATTTCATTAAACTTCTCCCAGAGGATCAGTGTTACCAACATCTTGCATGGATTCTTTAAAAGAATACAATTTCTTGAACATAATTATAGCAGACAATATTTACAAAGGATCTCCTATTAATGCTGAAATACAAAGTTCTTCGAGCATTAACAGTTTGTAATACACAATTTTCGTGATACAGAAGTTAATAGAACATTATATATTTGCAATTTTCCAATACACACCTGTTCCAGACATACTTTATATGGAATGAAGCATAATTACCATATGACACAGATGAAGCGTTAAGCATTATTTCGAAAGATATTTCGAAGCAACGAGGCCTACTATGCTGCCTGAAAGACCAACATACAGGCATTACCAGTACACACACGTTGTTATTTAGTTAGTATACACACAGCTGCCCTAATTAAACTAACAGAAGGAACAATTTTCAAGTCTGTAAATCTTTGCGCTTTGGCTAACACCAATAAGTGATGGTACAAAGGTAATTTTACTTATTTTTGATTCTTACATATCAATAGAAAATTTCTTAATCTTACGCAGAACTAAGAGAAAATGTATATCTCTCATAAGACTGCGAGTAATGGAAAATGGTTACGACATGGACATGATTCCTGCAGTTTACTGGACCGCCTTCACGAATGGGATTCAGCGGGGTACGGCGACATCTCCACTTATACACCAATAAGACTTTCCATAATTCGCCCATAAAACTCAATTCACTGGGTTTTATAGGCCTCAGGTACAGAGGCTCAAGACAAATAGGAAGCAATTAGGGTTGATTCACACTATCGGTCCGGTCACGCTCCGGTCTAGGTTCACTCACGGTTCGGTCTAGATACCGGGGTGTTCACACTCTCGGTCTGATCAGTCTTAGCAAAATTATAAACACAAGGAAAAAGCATAATTGTATAGGAATATTAAGTGATACTAGGGTATGTATTTAAACAGTGGACATTAGCCTGTTATTGTACATATTGATTTTTTTTTTCTATCATGACCGGAGCGAGACCGAAGCGAGAGCGGACTGGAGTCCCAGTGTGAAAGCTTACATTTAAAATCATGTAACAGTATTTGACCGGACCGTAACGGGAGCGTGAGCGGAGCGCGACCGGATCGGTAGTGTGAATCGACCCTTAGACTTCTCATCACAACAACGGAAACCTATGGGCCAATATCATCACGAATACAAATGGCGGACAGAATTAATTTTGTCTTTTTGTCCGCGATTTGAAATGCTGATGAAATGACCGCAGGTCCGCTTTTACGAAGAGAAACGGAAGCAGTATCCGCAGTGCTTCAATTATTATTCAACGGATCCTGTTGAAGAAAACATAGCCAAGAGATCTGGAAGCGAGGAAGTACATCATCAGTGGGACATTTATTCACAAGCGTCTTCTAGAAACTCTGGAGGTTAATATATTTCTTAGGAGATTAGGGAGAAAATATATCTCTTGACGTATTTCCGGAGTAGGAAAAGGACATGTTAGAAATACCTTTTAGTCTATGTACATATTTCTCTGTCAGGGTTTCACATTCACACACATTATGTTCGAGAAATTAATAAAATGAATGATAAAATAGATACAGATTTTCTCTGATATAAATTCAGACGGATTTATTAGGATTTATTTACTGACCAAATATATTTTTTAGCGACTTTTCAAAGTCAAACAAGACTTACAAAATTTTTCTTGATTTTCGACTTTGGGAATTATTTACCAAATTTACTGCATTTGGTGCAAATATTCAAGACTCTCTGTCTGTCTGTCTCTCTCTCTCTCTCTCTCTCTCTCTCTCTCTCTCTCTCTCTCTCTCTCTCTCTCTCTCTCTCTCTCTCTCTCTCTCTCTAGGAAGGATAATAAGTTACCTATATCTAAAATTCGCTAAATATCTATAGCTATTATAATGAAAGCTTAGCTTACTAAAATCTCATAAATGAATGTAAGTGAAGCTGTGAAAACACTAAGGAAAAGTTATACTTCAGATTGATGTCTGATTTTGCTTGTTTCTTCATTTGCATTGAAGGTATAATATTTGCATGTGTCAGTAGTTAAAGGTATGTCCCGTGTGGATGGGTTCGAGTCACGTATGTGGCTGTGTATATGCTTCTGAGAAAAGAATATATTATGCATATTAACACATGCAATCACGCACACGCACGTAAGCAATAGTACATATACAATACATAAGTGTATATATATACATACATATATAAATATAATATATATATATATAAATATATATATATGTATATATAAATATATATATATATATATATATATATATATATATATATATATATATACTTTATATGTATATATATAAATATATATATATATATATGTGTGTGTGTGTGTGTGTGTGTGTGTGTGTGTGTGTGTGTGTGTGTGTGTGTGTGTGTGTAGTTATAGTGCAAGTGTGAGAGTTAATGTATATTTCCAGAATACATTTGTTGTAAATATAACCAATTTATGAAATGAATTTGAAGAAAAATGGTATTGAATATAGTGGAATAAATAGCATTAAATACATGAAGTGAATGTAACATAAGATGAAATAAACGTAACAAAGAGAAAATAACTGGAAATTGGTGAGAGAATTTCAATAGCTTTAATAGACAAAAAAAAAAAAAAAAGTACATCAATGGAATTGCAGAAAATTTAGAATATATATGATGAAATAAACTACTGGCATTTTTTAATCAAAAGCAATAGGATAAAGTGTTGAAAATTTTATAAATAAAAGAAAATGGTATTTACAAATAAAAGTATGGGAAAGGTAGATAATAAATGTAAATGGCTATAGGCGTTAAACCACATAAAAAGGGTTGAAATATGCTACAGCTAAATGAGATGAATTAGGAAATGGCAAATGAGAAATTGTAATGGAGTGGAATTAGGAAATAAAAAATAAGAAACTGCAATGGAGTGGAATTAGGAAATGGCAAATGAGAAATTGCAATGGAGTGGAATTAGGAAATGGCAAATGAGAAATTGCAATGAAGTGGAATTACGGAATGGCAAATGAGAAATTGCAATGGAGTGGAATTAGGAAATGGCAAATGAGAAATTGCAATGGAGTGGAATTCGGGAATGGCAAATGAGAAAGTGCAATGGAGTGGAATTAGGAAATGGCAAATGAAAAATTGCAATGAGTGGAATTAGGAAATGGCAAATGAGAAATTGCAATGGAGTGGAATTAGGAAATGGCAAATGAGAAATTGCAATGAAGTGGGATTAGGAAATGGCAAATGAGAAATTGCAATGGAGTGGAATTACGGAATGGCAAATGAGAAATTGCAATGGAGTGGAATTAGGAAATGGCAAATGAGAAATTGCAATGGAGTGGAATTCGGGAATGGCAAATGAGAAAGTGCAATGGAGTGGAATTAGGAAATGGCAAATGAAAAATTGCAATGAGTGGAATTAGGAAATGGCAAATGAGAAATTGCAATGAAGTGGGATTAGGGAATGGCAAATGAGAAAGTGCAATGGAGTGAAATTAGGAAATGGCAAATGAGAAAGTGCAATGGAGTCGAATTAGGAAATGGTAAATGAGAAAGTGCAGTGGCTTGGAATTAGGAAATGGGAAATGAGAAAGTGCAATGGAGTGAACTGAAATCTAAATAAATTAATGTTTGTTGTGAGTATATGCAACATTATTATTATTATTATTACTATCATAATTATTATGCAATAGGAAATGGTATAAAAATTTAATGGACCAAACTTGAGGAAATTTATTATTACCAGAAGCCAAAATCATCACAGATATTTTTTTAAGTTTTTATAGTTTATATATGAAATATGTAATCTATTGTTATCATTGTTTATAGATTTCCTAGATTCCTTTCCTCACAGGGCTATTTTTCCCTGCTTGGAGCCCTTGGGCGTATAGCATCTTGCTTTTCCAACTAGGGTTGTAGCTTAGCTAATAACAATTATAATCTAAGCTAAATAACAATTATAATAAAAATAATAATAAAAAAAAAAATAATAACAATAATAATAATGATGATAATGATGATAGATTGAGCTCGTGAGACTAATGGAATGGAAAAACAATACAAAGAAAGCTAACAATAAAGTCTAACGGATTTTGGAGATTAATACAACCTTTGATACAACAACCAATTTAATGAAGTCAAATCAATAAAGCTAAGAAATAAAAGTCAGTGTAAATTATTACAACTAAAAATCATAAAGTGAAAAAAAAACAATTGATATTAATGTAATCAAGAAGTAACAGAAAGGGAAACAAGAAATGTAAACGTACGGAACTCAAAATAGGGATGAAAACAAGACCATGAAATCAAAATAAATGAAATAATAATACAAGCATCAACAAAAAATACGAATGGCAATGTACGCTTATGGCAACAAAAGCAGAATGAAATAGTAAACTAAAAACAGATACTCTGAATAAACAAAATATGATAAATATTTAATATGATACCATAAACTGGAAGATAAACAACACAATGAAATTGAGTCCCATTGTGTTACTAACAAAAAGAAAGGCCAGTTAATGGAAAGAAATGGAACTAAGGAATTCATGGAATGGGAAAAATAATGGAGATAAGTACACTAATAATAAAAATGTAAAGAAATATAACCAGTAAAAATGATTGAAGCTGAGGACAATGTTGGAAAGACAATGAAACAGTAGACATGAGTGAAACTGATGATAAAAATGAAAGAAAGGACAATCAACAGAAATGAATGGAACTGATGGTGGCAATGGAAGAGAAACCAGTCAATGGAAACTGGTGGAACAGATGAAAGTTGAGGAGGGAAAAACAACCAATGGAAATGAACATAAGTGATAAAAGTCTTAGAAAATCTTAGAAAGGAAATGAGTGGAACCAATGGTAGTAATGGAAATGATACCAGTCATTGGAAATGGATGAAACCGATGGTAGTTGTGGAAGGAAAAACAACCAAGGGGAATGAACGGAGCTAATGATAGTAATGGAAAGGAAGCCAACGTATGGAGATAAGTGGAACCGATGGTAGTAATGGAAAGGATAATAATCAATGGAAATGAATGGAACCACGGAAAGTTATGGAAGAAAAAAACACCAATGGAAATGAATGAAACTAATGCAGGTAATGGAAAGTAAACAAACATAACGAAATGGGTGGAAACGATGGTAGTCATGGAAAGGATACCAATCAATGGAAATAGATCGAACCAATGATAGTAATTGAAAGTAAGCCAAAATAAGGAAATGAGAGGAGCCGCTGGTAGTAATGTAAAAGGATATTAATCAATGAAAATTAATAGAAACGATGATAGTTGCATAAGGAAAAACAACAAATGGATAGGAATGAAACTAATGAAAGTAATGGAATGTGAAAAAACATAAAGAAATGAGAAGAATCAATGAAAGTAACGGAAAGGATACCAATCAATGGAAATATATGAACCAAAGATAGCTGCGGAAGAAAAAACACCAACAGAAATGAATGAAACTAATGATAGTAATGGAAAGTAAGTCATCATAGGGAAATCAGTGGAAACCGATGGTAGTAATGGAAAGGCTACCAACTAATGGAGATGGATGGAACCGATGATAGCTGCAGAAGGAAAAACAACAAACGGAAAGGAATGAAACTAATGAAATTAATGGAAAGTGAACAAACATAAAGAAATGAGAAGAATCGATGAAAGTAACGGAAAGGCTACGAATCAATGAAAATGTCTGGAACTGATGATAGTTATGGAATAAAAAGCAGCCAATGGAAATGAATGAAAGTAATGGAAAGTGAACAAACAAAAGGAAATGAGTGGAGCCGATGATAGTAATGGAAAGGCTACAAATCAATGGAGATGGCTGGAACCGATGCTAGTTGCTAAAGGGAAAAAATGGAAAGGAATGAAGCTAATGAAAGTAATAGAAAGTAAGCAATCATAATGAAATGAGTGGAACTGATGGTAGTAATGGAAACGATACAAATCAATGGAAATGAATGGAACCGATGATAGTTGCATAAGGAAAAATTACCATCAGAAATGAATGAAACTAATGATAGTAATGGAAAGTAAGTCAACATAAGGAAATGACTGGAACCGATGATAGTAACGGAAAGGCTACCAATCAATCGAAATGGGTGGAACTAATGATAGTTATGGAAGAAAAAACAACCAATGGAAATGAATGAAACTAATGCAGGTAATGGAAAGTAAACAAACATAAGGAATGAGTGGAAACGATGGTAGTAATATAAAGGATACCGATGGTAGTAATAGAAAGGATACCAATCAATGGAGATGGATGGAACCGATGATTGTTGCGGAAGGAAAAACAACTAACGTTAATGAATGAAACAAACGATAGTAATGAAAAAGAAGTCATCAAAACGAAAGGAGGGGAACCAATGATAGTAATGAAAAGGTTACCAAGCAATGGAGATGGATGGGAACAATGATAGCTATGGGAAAAAAAGTGGAAATGAATGAAACTAATGAAAATAACGGAAGTAAACAAATATAATGAAATGAGTGGAACCGATGATAGTAATGGAAAGGATACCAATCAATGGAGATGGATGGAACCGATGATAGTTGTGGAGGGAAAACCACTAACAGAAATTAATGAAACTAACGATAGTAATGAAAAGTGAACAGACGTACGGAAATGACAGGAACCAATGATAGAAATGGAAATTCTACCAATCAATGGCAAAGGATGGAATCGATAATAGTTGCGGTAGGAAAAACAACCAATGGAAATGAATGAAACTATTAACAGTAATGGAAAGGACACTAACATACGGAAATGACCGGAACCGATGATAGTAACAGAAAGGCTACCAATCAATGGAAATGGATGGAACTGATGATAGTTGTGTAAGGAACAACAAACAATGGAAATGAACCAAACTAATGATAGTAATGGAAAGTAAGTCAACATGAGAAATGTAGTGGAACCAATGATGGTGAAGGAATGGCTACCAATCAATGGAACTGGATGGATTTGATGATAGTTTTGGAAGGGAAAACAACCAGTGGAAATGAAGGAAACTAATGATAGAAATAGAAAGAAGTAAACATAAGGAAATGACTGGAATCAACGATAGTAACGGAAAGGCTACAAATCAATGGAATTGTATGGAACCGATGATTATCGCTGAAGGAAAAACAACCAATGGAAATATATTAAACTGATCATAGTAATGGAAAGGAAAAAAAAAAACATATGGAAATAAGTGGAACCAATGATAGTAATGGAAAGGCTACCAATTAATAAAAATAGATGGAACCCATAATTGTTGCGGAAGGAAAAACAACAAATTAATGATAGTAATGGAAAGGAAACTAACATTTGAAATGAATGGAACAGATGGTAGTAATGGAAAAGATACCAATCGATGAAAATGGATGGAACCAATGATAATTGCAGAAGGAAAAACAACCAATGAAAATAACAGAAATTAAGTCATGATAAGGAAATGACGGGAACCGATGATAGTAACGGAAAGGCTAACAATCAATGAAAATGGATGGAACTGATGATAGTTGTGGAAGGAAAAACAATCAATGGAAATGAAGAAAAAAAATAATAGTAATGAAAAGTAAGTCAACATAAGGAAATGACTGGAACCAATGATAGTTACGGAAAAGCTATCAATCCATGAAAATGGATGAAACCGTTGAGAGTGCGGAAGCAAAAACAACCAATTCAAATGAATGAAACTAATCATAGTATTGGAAAGGAAACCAAAATATGGAAATGAGTGGAACCGATGATAGTAATGGAAAGCGTACCAATTAATGGGAATGGATGGAATAGATGGTAGGTGTAAAAGGAAATACAATAAATGGAAATGAACGAAAATAATAATCGTAATGGAAAGTGAGTCAGCATAAGGAAATGAGTGGAACCAATGATAGTAATGGAAAAGCTACAAATTAATGGAATTGGATGGAACCGATGATAGTTGTATAAGGAAAAACAACCTATGGAAATGAACAAAACTAATAATGGTTACAGAATGTAAGTCAACATAAGGAAATGAGTGGAACCGATGATAGTAAAGAAAAAGCTACCAATCATTGGAAATGGATGGAACCGATGATGGTTGTGTAAGTAAAACAACCAATGGAAATGAATGAAACTAATGATAGTAATGGAAAGTAGGTCAACATAAGGAAATGACTGGAACCGATGATAGTAACGGAAAAGCTACCAATCATTGGAAATGATAGTTGCGAAAGGAAAAGATACCAATGGAAATGAAAGAAACTAATCATACTAATGAAAAGGAAAAAACCATATGGAAATGAGTGAAATCGATGATAGTAATGGGAAAGTTACCAATCAATGGAAATGGATGGAACTAATGATAGTTGCCGAAGGAAAAATAGCATATGGAAACGAACGAAACTAATGATTGTAATGGAAATTATTTCAACATATGGAAATAAGTGGAACCAATAATAGCAACGGAGAGGCTACCAATCAATGGAAATGGATGGAACTAATGGTAGTGTGGAGTGAAAAACAATTAATGGAAATGATGAAACTAATTATAGTAATGGAAAGGAAACAAACATATGGAAATAAGTTGAATTGATGACAGTAATGTAAAAGCGACCTATCATTAGAAATGGATGACAGCAATGATACTTGAGTAAGGAAAAACAACCAATGGGAATGAATGAAACTAATGTTAGAAATTGAAAGTTAGTCAACATAAGAGAATAAGTGGAACCGATGGTAGTAATGGTAAAGTTCCCAATCAATGGAAATGGATGGAACCGATGATAGTTACAGAAGGAAAAAATCTATTGGAAATGAAAGAAACTAATGACAGTAATGGAAATTAGTTCAACATAGAGATATGACTAAACCGATGATAGTACTGGAAAGGCTACCAATCAATGGAAATGGATGGAACCGATGATAGTTGCAAAAGTAAAAATAACCAACAGAAATGAACAAAACTAATGATAGTAATGGAAATGAAGTCATCATAAGGAAATAACTGGAACCGATGATAGTAACGGAAAAGCTACCAGTTAATGGAAATGGATGGAACCGATGATAGTTGCAGAAGGTAAAATAACTAATAGAAATTAACAAAATTAATGATAGTAATGGAAATTGAGTAAACATAAGGAAATGACTGGAACCGAGGATAGTAACGAAAAGGCTACCAGTCAAAGGAAATGGATGGAAGCGATGATAGTTGCAGTAGGAACATCAACCAATGGAAATGAAAGAAACTAATAATAGTAATGGAATGCAAGTCAACATAAGAAAATGAGTGGAACCGATGATAGTGAAGGAAAAACTAAGTCATTGGAAATGGATGGAACCGATGATGGTTGTGTAAGGAAAGGCAACCAATGGAAATGAATGAAACTGATGATAATAATGGAAAGTTAGTCAACATTACGAAATGAGTGGAACCAATGATAATAATAGTAAAGTTACCGATCCATGAAAATAGGGTGGAACCGATGATAGTTAAAGAAGGAAAAACAACTAATGGAAATGAATAGTAATGGAAAGGAAACTATTTGGAAATGAGTGTATCCGAAGAGTGTAATGGAAAAGTTACCAATCAATGGAAATGTATGGAACCGATGATAGTTGCAGAAGGAAAAACAACAAATGGAAATGAACGAAACTAATGATAGTGATGGAAAGTAACTCATCATAAGGAAATGAGTGTAACCGATGATAGTAACAGAACGGCTACTAGTCATTGGAAATGGATGACACTGATGATAGTTGTGTAAGGAAAAACAACCAATAGAAATGAACGAAACTAATGATAGTAACGGAAATTAATTCAACATAAGGAAATGAGTAAACCGATGATAGTAACAGAACGGCTACCATTCAATGGAAATGGATGTATCTGATGATAGTTATGGATGAAAAACAACCAATGGAAATGCACGAAACTAATTATAGTAGTGGAAAGTAAGTCAACATAAGGTAATGAGTGGAACCGATGATAGTAATGGAAAAGCTACCTATCATTGGAAATTGATGGAACCGATGATAGCTGAGGAAGGGAAAACAACCAATGGAAATGAATGAAACTAATGATAGTAATGGAAAGTTAGTCAAAATTAGGAAATGAGTGGAACTGATGATAGTAACAGTAAAGCTACCAATCAATGGAAATAGGTGGAACCAATGATAATTAGAGAAGGTAAAACAACCAATGGAATTGAACGAAAATAATGATAGTAATGGAAAGTTATTTGACATAAGGAAATGAGTGGAACCGATGAAAGTTGTAGAAGGAAAAACAACCAATGGAAATGAATGAAACTAGTTATAGTAATGGAAAGTTAGTTAAAATAAGGAAATGAGTGGAACCGATGATAGTTGCGAAGGAAAAACAATTAATTGAAATGAATGAAACTAACGATAGCAAAGGTAAGGCCACCAACATATGGAAATGGTTGGAACCGATGATAGTTGCCTAAGGAATAAGAACCAATAGAAATGATCAAAAGTAAGAAGAGTAATGGAATGGAAACTGACATATTGGAATGAGTTGAAACAATTGTTGTAATGGAAGGAGAGCCATTTAATGGAAAGGAGTGGAACTGATAATAATCATGATGGGAGGAAAATCAATGCTTAGGATTGAGTAGAACTGATGTCAGATATGGTAGGGAATCCAATCAACAAAAAATTGAACCATAATAAAAGGAAAGCCAATCCTTCAGAATGGCTGAATTGGTTGATTGATTGATTGATTGATTGATTAGGAGTTATCTGTTCCTGACGAAACTCTGATGAAAGTAATGTGAAGAAAACAAGTTTGACTCAGGATACTAATGAAAGGAAACCAATTAACTGAAAAGGGTAGATAGTATGATATTAATGATATGCAAATATGTTTCTAAAATGGATGCAAATTCTGATATTTATAAATATATTAACAGCCAATAGAGACTTAGAAAATATTGAAAATATTTTCATTACAATAAGTAAATAATGTAAATGCTGAATTAGATTGAAATGGAATTAAAAAGGCAAATGGTAGGATTGAAATTGAATGGAATCGTAAAAATAATTGAACAGATGTAGATATATGAAAAAAAAAAACTGCGATACAAATTATATAAACAAAATATACAAAATTACATTTAAATTGATGAAAATAGAGGAAGGTCTTGGTAATACTTGAAACTAGTATACTTAAATGAGTCTTTGAAATATGGCAAAATGTTATAAACAGGGAAATTGCAAAAAAGTTATGAAAATTGTGGAAATAAAGGAATCTAGCATCATAGTAATACTAGTTTGAAACTAGTAAAACTGGTTGAAGTATAGGAAAACCTTGTGAATGAAGAATATTTTTTAGTTTTATGTAAATTAATTAAAGTGCCTAAAATTAATAATTCACTGGTGAAAAGGAAAAATCCATAGTTAATGACTGAAACATAGGAGAATTAA